>NC_056728.1:1525817624-1525887624 GCF_019279795.1 Protopterus annectens | reverse complement strand
TTAGGCCAACACATATCCACAGTCAGTACAGGGTTTAGAACATTCATTATTTTCCTAGATGAGAGCCTATTCCTGTAGCACTTTAGTTGCTTATTCTGCTTCTTGTACGATTTACGTATTTTACATCCAGAAATAACTGTTTTAGGCAACTGTTACATGAAGTATGGTACATAGTTATTTCCTACAATCACAGGACATTTGCCATTGTATCCTTCTTGGTCAGGACACACCTACCCAAACAGTGACTGTCCCTCACACAGTGGGTCAGGAGGTATCCTGTTTACGTCAGCGCCTTAATCACCCTATTTCCAAGTGCCACTATGCGACTGTGTACAATATATTCTCTTGATAATTCATGTGGGGAGACGTGCGTCACGGGCAGGTGTTTGATCCTGGATAGTAGGTTCTGCATGACCATCTAGAGGCTGAACAGTCTCGTGAACCACTACTGCACATACAACTTGTGTCCAGATGTCTACAGGACTGGACATCGTGTCGTGATACCAAGTCTGATGTTTACACAGGATACTTATCCCATGAGGGATATCCAAAAATTGAACAAGACAATGACCCTCCATTCTTTTGGATTTACAAAAATGTGTTAGGGTTTTACATGCAAGGGATACATAGTTTGCAATCCTGATACTGTCTAGGGTGACACTGCCTACTACATATGAGTAGTGGTCACTATGTGTAGATATGGCTGCGCCAAGCTAGTAGCCCGAGTATGGCTGGATTTGGTGGACATTCAGGAATGGGGGCGGGTTGTGTGCTGTAGAGGGGATGATGGGTATTCAATTATGCATCTAGGTGTGTTGCATTTTGATGGCCCAGTTCCATCCAGACCATTCTGTGGGTATGTGCCGGTGACGTTTCTGTACATGTGTATTGCACATTTTAATATTCATATGTTTGTGTGATTGTGTTCTACAGTATGGCCTGTCAGGTTGTATTGTGGATGTGTATGCTTGTTCTTTGTGTTTCTTTCTGATTCACCCGCTGCTCCCTCATACACCTCCAGTTCACCTATTGTGCGTCCAACACAGTCTCGCCTTTGTGAATTATACCATTACTCATCCCCCCCCCACACACATATTCCTGACACTCCATCCATCCCTTCTTTGGTTGATAGCCCATGGCACGGTCAAGAGAACACATTGCATACACTACATATGTCAGGTACCTGTATGGTTGTGAGGACTACCCTGGCATTTTTCACCTTCCACATGCTGTACATCACGCACATAGGTACATGCAAATATTTACCTTTCATGACATGGTAGGTACTCCCGGGTAATACCCGTTCAACTTTGACACATCCTGACAAGAACGGCTTGGACCGCATATGGGCAGATTTTGGCCGAATGTTCTGACCATTGGTAGGGTTGCCACCTTTTCCTATGGCCAGGATGGGATATATTCCGGACACAAATCAGATTTTACAGGACAACACATACCCACGGTCAGTACTACGGATAATACTTTTGTTTTATGCCTACATGTTAGCTTATTGTTGTAGCAGTTTATATGCTCCTTCTGTTTCGTTTACTTGCTTATTCTATTTCTTGTAACATGTGGTATGTTACATATGGAAATAACTATTGTATGTGACTATTACATGCGATGTGGGACATAATTATGTCATACGGTCGCAGGATATTTTACATTTATAATGGTTTTGGTATGGACACAACTGCCCAGCTGTGTACTATCCCTCACAATGTGGGACAGGTGGTAACCCTGACCATTGGGCTAGACGTAGCTATTGGCAGCACGCTAACATGATGCATTTCACCTCCACTTGGTATAACTATCTACACTGCGTTAGAATACGGGCACACGGTTTTAAATGTCATTTGTTCGAGGGATGGAGACTCGATATTCACTAACGTGTATTTGGGTTTGCTTCTTAATTTTGTGTTCGCAAGAACTGTCTTGCATGCTTTGCATACGTTTCAGTATCCACGGACACTGACAGGTGTGATTACTATTGCAGGCAGATTGTAATATTCAAGCATTTTAGGTTGCAACTCAACAGCCGACATTTCCACGCCTCCGTGCGGCACTTCAACACGCCCATGCACTTGCGCTCATTTCCTATGCACGTGGCTGTGGCGGCAGCGCACCTTCATTAATATGCATATGGCGCTACTGCACCATCTACACGCCGCACGGTCGGAGCAAGCCTAACGTCGGCCTTGCGCTGAGCTCCATGAATCCCGGGGCTAGACTCTGTACTGATGATGAACAATTCAGGAGAGAATCGACTAGTTTAGCTATTAACTTTAATAATAGGGGTTACAAGAAGGAGGTTGTTCAATGAGTGGTTGATGCCAGTAGTAAAGATAGGCCACTGAAGGTCAGGCCATGGTTTTCTGATACCAGTATGGCAATGGATAACAAGTAATAGAACCCACCTAGGAATGATAAGAAAGATAGTTTACTTGTGACTTTGAAATATAGTAATAACATAGGGGGAGTGTGTGATATTATACAACAGAACTGGAAAATTTTATTAACTGATGAAAAGCTTAAAAACATGATTGGGAAGCAACCTTCCTTTAGTTTTAAGTATAACAGAAATCTGAAGGACTTATTATGCAATGAACAGACTATAGTTAAAAGAGTATCATCTTAGCGTTAGGGCACCTTTCCATGCAGACATTGCAAGGCATGTACATTTATTATGAAAGATAATTTATTTATTCACCCCATTACTGGTAAAACTTATTCTTTGTCACAGTATGCTGATTGCCAAACATGTGATGTCATATATTTGCCCCAGTGTAAAGACTGCAGCTCATTTTATGTGGACAAAGCAAATTGCCGGTTGATTAACTGCCAGAGGTGGTGATATAATAAATTTAACTGAGTGTAATGAGGTAAGATGGATTATTGAACTAAGAGCTGATAGAACTCCTGGTTTGAATGGGGTTATCTCCATAAACCCGTCCTAAAAAGGCGGAGGGTTCAATACTGAAATGACATTGGCTATTGCTTCCTTAAAAGTGAGTTTCATTGCAAAATGTGTTGTCAGATGAAGTGCTTACCTGCTTTTATTTTGTATTTATATTTCAATAAATGACCTGTACATTTTATCAGCCTGGTGGCCCAATGGCTTATTTTGTTTCCTCATAATATCAATTATTGATCTTCAGGCAAATGATTACTGGTATTAAATACACTTATAGGTTCATAGGTTCATAATTTATTACCAGCAGACAGTCTGAGTAACCATATATAGTCTGGCCAGGTCAATATTATAACATCGAATCTTACAAAGTTCGAATGTTATTATATTGAACCCGTAATGTCAAACGCTGAAAACAGCGAAGGTGCAGGATACCAAATTCTTTCCCAGGGAAAGAATTTGGTGGGCCGTTCTTGTGGCTTCGCTGTTTTCAGCGTTCGATATGTTGGAGCATTACAGGTCGGGTTCAGGTAAGTGTGCGATTGTGTGTAGGTTAGGATTAGGGTCGGGTTAGGTGAGTTAGGGTTAGGGCGCGGGTCAGGTAAGTGTGCGGTTGTGTGTAGGTTAGGGTTAGGGGGTGGGTTAGGTGAGTTAGGGTTAGGGTGCGGGTGAGGTGAGTGTGCGATAGTGACAGACCTTAGGGTTAGGGTCGGGTTAAGGTAAGTGGATAGTTAATAGTGTATGTAAAGTTTAGTTTAGGTTTAGGTGTAGGATTTTAAGTGTATGTGTGTGGATTGCTGTTTTTTGTGTGTGTTTGTGTTGTGTGTATGTTTCTCGGAATAGTGATTTTTTTCCCTGGGAAAAAAATCGCTATTCTGACTGTTCGATGTTTGCGGATTTTGGTGTTTAGGGTTCGATATTATAACATTCGATCTTTGTAGATTTCGATGTTATAATATAGACACGTCTGGCCAACCACCCTCTAAAGTATTGCCTCTGGATTTCAACCTATTTTTTGGTAATAACCATTCTTTTTAATTCCATGAGTAAATTTATGTGATTCCAACCAAATGACAAGACTTAACTTAAAGGAAGTTATGGTGTCATATTGCTTAACATGCAAGGGAAACTTGTTTCATAGTTAAGGAATCATTTGCATATTGAAGTCCAAATCATTTTACAACATAAGCTGAGAGTTTTGGAATGAGTATCCCTAACAGTCACAGTGTTTAGGAATAGAAAAGCCTAGTAAAACAAATTATTTCATAGTACAAAATGGAGAGCAGAGATTTCCACACAGTAGTCTGTACATCATGTAAAAAATGAAATTGTTTTTAAAATGTCTGGATAACTAAGAGAATCTAACATTTTGATTTATTTGTTTCATAATAAGGAAGCCTTTCAAATATGGTTATATGTTTAGTAAGGTGCATGCTAAATGAATCATTATATTCAATGGTCAGCTTAATAAGTATGCTTTTAGGTAGACTAAAACCTGTTTGGATCTTGAAGATATACTTTGTATAATCAACTGGGCAATAAAGATAATTGTTTTACTGTAATTTATACTTGGTGATCAAAGGACAGTCTATGACTGACAAAAATTCATTAGTCTCAAGTGGCTATATTGACCTTAAGCGGAGGTTCCATTTATGCGATAATTAGTGGAATCCCCAAATGCAACTATGCATATTTTTTTTTTTTGAGAACTTGGTCGGAATACCACATTCTGGTCTATTTACCCATTCCTAGCAAATATAAGAGTCTGTGTGGTGATCATTAATTGCATCCAGTTTGCAGGTATCTACAAACTTGGTCAGTCAAAGCTTTGACATCTGGCTTGACACTAGAAAAGGAGATACCAAAGAGAAGAGGACCAATACAAACAGGCTTCAGTTGTGACTAATTTATAAGCTGAGAATATATCACTAATATTTATGCTGTGTAGATAATCAGAGAATCATTTAAGAATCCACCAAATAATAGAGAGGTTAATATTTCAGCTGATATATTTATCAACACTGCTTATATGGAGAATCATATTGAATACCTCAGGAAGGGCAAGATAAGCAGAATGGAGAAAATTACCCCCAATAATGGCATCTGCGTGACACTCAAAAGATAAACCTCATTAAGCAAGCAGGACCAGCCCTTCATAAAACTCTACTGACAAGTTGGAGTGTTTGAAAATTACAAATGTTGCTATTAATTACATTGATTATGTTCTTTTCCATGATTTTATAACATCAGTGCATCTGTTGTTAATTTTCTTAACATTTTAAAAACTTCCTTTATAGATCATAGCTTGATTTCAAGGCTATATCATGACAAATTTTGATGCAGTAATTTTGACAGCTTAGATAGCTAAAATACATTATGTAGAAAATGTACAATATATATCTCAGTTCCAAAAAGCCTCTGCAGTAACTGCTAGTTTTCTGGATTTGCCATTTGTACAATTGTTCTTATTTCTTATGCATCAGGTTTCAGTACCCCCTATCTTTAGAATATGATACATGCATTTTGGACATGTCACACTAATTCAGCATTTCTATACTTTAACTTGGAATTATTGGTTTCTTAATTTAGTCATCAATTTAAGCAACATCTTGTCCTGTTCTTATCGTGAAAACTGCAAATATCCGGAACAGTCAACCAAGTAATAAATATCACGAACTCTGCTCACAGACTTGTACAATACCAGCACCGTACACGAACTGAAGTTCTAAAATCTCCTTTTATTAATAAAATTTTTTTAAATATATCAAAGTAAAATACTTTCCACTGAGTTAAGCGCTTTCATCTACTATCTATATATATATATATATATATATATATATATATATATATATATATATAGTTTTTATTAAGATCAATATTGTTTCTCTTAACCTGCGGTGGTGGTGCTGCAGTAGCATTGTCACCTCACAGTAAGACGCTGTCCAGTTCATTTCTCAGCTCGAGCGTCTTCTGCGTGGAGACATGCATGAATGGGCATACCTTCATTGAAGGTTGTGAATCAGGCCTGGCAAGCCAGTACATAAAAATCAACTGCCAATCATTAGCAGACCGGAGTTCCGCTGTGGTGACTCCTAACCGGGAAAAGCTGAAAGACCCAAACACAAACAAACAATATTATTTCTCTTAATACCCTGCTCAATGTTCCAGCAGTTTTAAATTATGCTACAAATTATAATTTGTCTTGGCACTTCTATTTGTCTTAGTAATTAAAGTATCTATAGTCTTTGAATATTCTTGGTCTTCTGTTATGGGCAGTAGTCTAACGAATGTCATATTATTTTTAGGTTTGAAAACAATTTATGAACTTCACTTTAATTTCTGTAGTTTCAGTTCAAGCAAAATAATAGTTACTTTAAGACTTATTCCACAGTTGCACATAGAAACACACTGAACTGTTTTAGACTGCATTCACATTGAGGATGATGTAAAATTTCTGGATAGAATTCTTTCATTTTTGTGCAAAATTTCATTGCAACAAAAAAATTTCATGGGATGAAGTGATGTAACTTCCACAAAGAATTGACTCTGGCCCTATTCATCTCTTATAAAAAGACAATGATATGTCAAAACCACAGTGATCAGTTTACCACATACAAAATGCAACACTTTTGTCATATATGAACTTTTCAGTAGCCAATACTAGCATTCTATAAAACAACTCTTAAATCAGTAGAATACTGCACTGAGGCCTCAGTAATCAGAACAGACCTCAAGACTGGGCAGAGTGACAGACAGCCCGCACATGTTCAGCCTGTCCTGTTTCAGCTGTCTGTACAATAAACCTGACCACTGCCCAAGTGTAGCATTCTACACAGCTTGCTCCTATTTTCCTGAAACTCAGACTGACCCAGCAAAGGAATGGGGATAATGAAAAACAGGGGTGCTGCTATGCACCCACATATCATGATGCCACCATAAGCAACCCCCCCTGGCATTGTAACCTGAATAACAAACTAAAAAAGCAAAAACAAACTATGCATAGTATAGCAGTCCTTAAGTAATGTACTGAATGCTCACAAGAAGAACTGAAATGCAGCTCCCCTTGAGTTACCCTATTGTACATTCTGATCATTTGCAGCCTGAATTTAGATTAAGAAACCATGAAAGAAGTAAGCCAAACTGACAGTCAACAAGTCCCATATCCCATGATGGAAGTGAATGCCATTGTGCAGGAACCAAATGAGGTCTTAGTCTCCTATTGTTCTATAACCACAAATCACAGATACAAAGAGGCCCTAGCTAACATGTGGCTTAAAAATTAATAAGCTGTTTCCAATGCTACAGACTTGAAAGTCCTACCCCAGGATAAAATAGGAAGCCAGCTACCAGAAGTGTAGTGATCAAGTGAGGCACTTAGTGCAGAGGGTTAAGACTGTAATCATTAGTTTCTGTACAGGAACTGATTCCCACAGATGTCATTTACCTCTGGTGTGACCTTGAGGAAGCCAGTTAACCAGACAGTTTTTGGGAGCATGGGAATTTGGGCTGGGCTACTCAATAGTCTATTAGGCTGCAAGCCTAGAACCGGTATATGAACCTGACTGTTGGAGTGTTACTAAATTAGCAGCCTATGCTTTGTGACCTTATCTATGTTTTTAGCCCCCCTGAAAAAAAAAAGAATTGTAATAACATGCTGCTGACTTAACTCATAGATGAGCTGATATAGTGTTGGTAACATATGTTCCCACATCTTGCCACCAAGTCCTATCCAGATAATGTCCCAAATGGAGGGTTCCAGTCCAAAATGTGCGCCTTGTCATTGCATCATTGTTCTGTTAGCTGCCTGACAAAGGACTGTATGATCTAAAATCAACACTCATTGTTGACCTACAAACAAAGCAACCAAATCAACAGAGAAATAAGTACTTCTACAGCCAAGCAGAATGTTTGTGCTTCGACACAGGACATATCCCCTAAACTATCTCCTTTCTGAGTCTTTTCTCCTCTTCCCAAGATTCACTGAAGATTGACCCATCTTAAAAATGAATGTATATGTTGTACATTGCATGATAAATATAAATAAAGTTCATAGGTTCATAGGACGATACTAGGCTTTTAGCCCAGATGCCCTTATAAGCCTAGCCAAGAATTTCACCCATGTTCCAGCAAAGTCAGCACCTATTTTGCTGTCCAGTAGGGACACAGGTGGGATCCCAAGAGTGTATTTTCTGTTTCCCATCCAGTCATTCAGGTTCCTCTTAAAGAGGGCTAGTGAGGTACACTGCTTGGCATGCCAAGGGAGTCTATTCCTCAGATTGGGGAGTCTTTAGGACACACATCTATCCTGCCAACAAGTTCTATTAATGTCACAGACCAGGTTGAAGCCTTGTGTATGTGTTGCATGAGTGAAGTTTGATTTCCGGATATGCAGCAACTCCATCAAGCCTGGGTGTGAGATGGTCTTGTATGCCAGACACAGGTCACCTCTGAGCAGTCTGTATGAGACTGAGTAGATGGATAGTGCTTTTAGCCTATCTGTATAGGATAGGTATTTGAGACCCTGGATTTCCCTGGTCTGGAAACTCAGTGGTCTCTCCAGCTACTGGCATGTGCTTGGTAAGGTACATGCTGAAGGGGGTATTGTACTCAATAATGGGTCTGATAACAGAGGACTACAGGGAAATTCTGACCTCCTTATTCCTGTATGAAATACCCTTACTTATGAGGTAGGCCATGTTGAAAGGCTTCCATACAATGGAAGAAACATGGTGGTCAAAAATCAGGTTGCTATCAACCTGGGTGTCCAAGTCTGATTGCATGCTTAGCACATTGTCATTAATGTGATAATTAGTGGGGACACAATTTTGCCCAGAGGGGATAATGATGCATTTCTTTTCATTCAGTTTGAGCCCATGCTTCTGGCACCAGTCATTAGTTTGAGTAAGGCCCTCCTGGAGGATGTTCACATCAGTAGGGGAATTTAAAGACAGCACCCAGCTTGCAGTCATCTGCAAACTTGGTCAGCCACAGACCACTTGTTTTTGCTTGCACCTCAGAAAAGTATATCCCAAACAGTAGAGACCCACAGACTGATCCTTGGGGTACGCCACTCATTACATGTCTACTACTAAAGGTGGCTTCCCCTATTTTGACTGAGTGGGTTCTATCAGTGAGTCCAGTGGGCCAATGAGCAAAGTAAATAAATAACACCACCCCTACCCCCAAAATTTTAACATAGGCATATCTGATATAACAAAAAATGCTTTTGATGACATCTGCCGTTTTTTTTTTTTTTTTTTTGTGATTATATCTAGTGATTAGCTTTCTCTATCTATGTTTGAGGCATGAGCCTATGAATAAAAAGGGATGAGTAGCCCTTACTTGGAAGGCCTTGGAAGGTTAGGGTTTAATGTGATATGAATGAGTCCCATTCACCAAGACAAATACTAACCTATTATTAGAGTCCCATTTAGAAAGGCAAATACCAAACTGTCAACCATGCCAGAATGAGAAAGCTGTCAAAGAATGAGAACTCAATGAAGAGGACAAATTATCCAGACTGAGGCTCTATTAAGAATCACTTGGTGGCCCAGTCTTGAGCGGTCAGTTTTGGATCTAGCATCCCATACTAAAACATAGTAATCAGCTGTAGACAAATGATTCCATTTTAAGGAGTCAATAAGTTCCCCAATGCAGAAAAAAGAACACATACAACCATATTAACAACGGATCCCATGTGTTATAAGTATGGCAATCACCTGAAACATCCTACAGCATAGTTTTTTTGCAGAGTTTTTCAAATCAGCCAACATGATTCAGAGGCAATACACCTAAACCTGTCCCAGTGTTTTACCAATCTGTCAACAAAGCAGCAATTTAAAACAACCATCTAAGACCTGCTAAATGTACCTTGGCTATTCTGGAAGCCTGTTGCTTAGATCAAAAAATACTAAATAATGCACAACCAGGCAAGGTGACTGATGATTTGATCCTGTAGAAGATTCATACAATAGGACCAACATGTCCAAAGAACTAGCACTTAGGTTCTCTTTGTTTTAGGGTCCCAAGAATTCTACAAAAGCCAGACCACTACTCCTTGCCAATCATCCATATGTCAGCTGGAATATGGGTGGATGAGTCTTGTGCATTTAATAAAATGTAGAGAGCTGCTACTGAGAAAGTGTTTCAATATGGACATAAGAGCAGCTGAGATGGTTCTGGCTAAAAAAGACAAACTGATATATAAGCTCTGTGGGAAAATAACATTAATAGTGAGTGAATACAAACAGATCCACATCATGATGGTCTCAATTAAACTGAAATTTCTTGCACAATCCATCTGCTAGAACATATGGTGATATCCTGCTATATTCCTCAAAACATATGACTCTCTCTCCAAAAGGAGAGAATAACCTTTCTGGCTTGTCATATGGTGATCTCATCAACCCCCTTCAAAAGGAATAAAAACAGTAAGCAGAAATAATATATATGGCCAGTGGTGGTAAATTTGATATGTAGGAGGAAAGGAAAGTTTAACTGGGGTTGAGACAGTATGCATTATAAATTAATTGCCATGACAAATAGCAATCCTTGTCAAGTACCCCCCTCTTACTATAAAATGAATGATAGACTGCATCACAGCTAAAACATGATCACCAGTCTTCACTGGGGAACTCCCATCTATATGTATCTATAATCTATCTATGTATCTATCTATCTATCTATCTATCTATCTATCTATCTATCTATCTATCTATCTATCTATCTATCTATCTATCTATCTATCACTCCCAGCCCTTCCCAGTGATGGACTGGCCAAATGCGTGCCATTTCCCATTCCAACAGCTCAACTCCTCCTGTGTTTCAATAATTCATCTAACGTCATTAGCCTATATGGGTCATAGCCAGGGCTCCATCTGTTTCTGCCACAGAATTTGGCATTTTGACATTTAATGACATGATTAGAGAAAGGCATTCATTGTGCTGTTTAAGGATCATAGAAAATCAAGTGTAATATTATGCCAAATATTGAATGTAAACAATACATTATGCATTATACATTAAAATTATCAGTGTATGATCACAAACATGAGGAACAGCAGAGTGAGTTCTGCTCCTAACTTGTAATGCCAATAACGTAAAACATTGTACAATGGTATGGCAATCTTGGCTCTATACGGTTCAATCACCTAGTAATTAATACTTGTTAGACCCCAGTATTAGGCCCATAAGCTTGTTAGCCTGCATATGTTCCATAGAGTCAGGAAGAGACATGTGAATTAATCACTCTTGTTTAGGTGGCAGGTCAACTGCTCTTCTTTCCACAGTATAGAGGTATGGAATATATGTAGGCATTTATCTTAGAAGGATCTACTCATTTTATAAAGTCTGATTTTACTGATTGCAAGATTTGCAGCAGTACATTGGATGGATTAAATGCTGCTTTATTATAGATGAATTGCTTTTGTTTGAATGATGCTTTATTGCTAGGTTTTGTCTGAAAGAAACACCTATTTGCAGTTTAGCATAGCAAATAAATGGGTATGTGCTACTCACTTACACTGCCATCTTGCACCCCCTTAACAGACTTAAGAAAAAAAAGCAAAGGCTGCCATATAGCTGAAAAACCTGATGTCCTTAAGAGGTCATTTGTACATATCCCATTATCCTCTTTAACAGGATGTTTTTAGGAATCACACAGTGAAAACGTTAGTTTGGCTAGGATTTTCTTGTAGTTTTTATTAATTGGTTAGGCTATTTGTCCTGTTTACTCTTTTATTTAGTTGTTAGATTAGATATTTTGAATGCACCTTAATGGTTATGGACATCAGCTGGGTATGAAAACCCTTTGTTTCTAAAACATAGCCAACAGTCCACTTATGCTGCGTTGACAAGATCATAAGAAGACTGAAACATTTATGTCTACAGCCAGTGGGGTTTGGATTTATTGTCCAGTATTTGTCCATTTACAGACATAAGAAGTCATGGGCATTCAGAACTGCCATATAGCTGAAACACTTGATGTCCTTAAGGGTTTATTTGCACATATCCCATTATCCTCTTGGTTTTTAGGAATCAGACAGTAAAAATGCTAACTTGGCTCAGATTTTCTTGTGGATTTTTACTAATTGGTTAGGCTGTGTGTCCTGTTTACTCTTTTATTTAGTTGTTAGATGGGATATTTTGTAGACACCTTAATGGTTATGGATGTCAGGTGGGTATGGCAACCCTGTGTTTCTAAATGTTAGCCAAGCAGTCAACTTATCCTGTGCTGATGAGGTCATAAGAAGTCTAAAACATGCATGTCCACAGCTAGTGGTGTTTGGCCTTATTGGTCTGAAATTGTCCATTAACAGACTTAAGAAAAAAGTCATGGGCATTCAGAACTGCAATATAGCTAAAATACCTGATGTCCTTAAGGGGTCATTTGTATACATCCCATTATCCTCTTTAAAAAGAGATTTTTGGAATCAAACAGTTAAAACCCTTGCCTGGCTTAGATGTTCTTGTAGTTTTTTACTAACTAAAAAATAAAGGAGATAAAGCTTGTCTGGCTAGCTGGAGGCCTTTGATAATATGTAATCGTTCTTATTATATTTATATGAAAATATTACAAACAATTGCGAATAACATCTTACATCATGATGTTGGTGCTGGTGTATATGGAATTAAAGGTAAATATTTATAGGAATTATTCCTATATTCTTTGGGAAAAGACACATAATAGTATGTTACCAGACATTATCGAAAAGGCTTTTGATAATGATAATCTTTTTCAGTTTGGCATATTGTAGCTACTTATAAGTTAGGGTCTAAGTTATTACATGTTCTTCAAACTATTTTTGATATTTTTAAGATGATACAATTAGTCAAAGTTTGGTTTGGTAGAAACTTGTTAATATAAAAGTGATGAAGCAGGGTTGTACTTTTAGTGGAATCATTTTCACTTTGCTGATGAATGCTGTTATTTCTTAATGTGGATAAATCTGTGATGAGTATAGTTGGGAATTATATGTGGCATGTTTCTTCAGTATTGCATATTCCTCTACTACTGATTGCTAATATGCATTCTATTCAATATGGGGTATATGTTTCTGTTCCTTTTCAGAAAAAGGATTTTGTATGACTGCAATGTGGTTTCTTTGGAAAAGTAGGACTGAACAGGTTCTGTACAATAAAAAAGAATGGGACATGGAGGATATTTTAAAAAAAATAAGGCATAGGCAATGGAAGAACATTGGGGAGGATAAATTAACATTTCAATTTTTTTAATTTTTTCTATGTTCTATTATGTTATGAATAGTGCTGATTTGTGATTTTGCAATGTTTTTCTTGCTTCATTGGTTTTATATTTGTGCTTTTCTATTTTGGTAACAAAATAGCCCTACTCTTTTGATAAGTTCCAGGGGATCTTTTATATCCACTTGCGATACCACCAATTCAGGCAGATTAGGCCTCATTTTAATGTCTCATCTGAGAGACAGATCTAGAGTAAATGGAAACAGTACATTCCCCACTCCATACTGGTCATTTATCCCATCATTCTGTCTCTCAGCTGACTCTCTTGTCCTGTCCATTCATGAAATAATTCTGTAACTGCTCGGTTTAGCTTGGACTAAGGCACTGAAGTTGTATAGATCTTTTTATGGTCTACTTTTTTCTATAATTCCTTATATTCCTTCAATAGTCAATTTACATCTTGTGTTCTTTTTTTCTACTGGGTACCTCTGGAACCAATTTTTGCCTTCCTTTGGTCCTTTCACCAGACAGCCTTCAGTGTCTGCCTTAGAAAGTAGGATCTTATTTGCTATGTTCATTCAAGGATCTTCATAGTTTTGCCTCACTGCTGTGGTTTATCCATTTCTTATTTGTCATTTCATTTAGTTCTGTTCTGTCTTTGCCATCTCCCATAAGTTTCATCAAATGAACCTTTCTCTTTTGCCTTTATTTTCCTAATTTATTATTCATCTTCTGCTTTCCATGTCTTACTTTTCATTCTGATGAAAATCCCTTTGTCACTTTCATTTATTGTCTTTAGTTTCACAAGCCACTACTATCATCATTTTTTATTTAAGTCTAGCAATAATCCTTCACCAACAGAGTATGTCATCTTAAAGAGAAACTTACAAGAAAATCAAATAACTAAAGATTCTTCACAGGATTCTGAATAACATCCCATGCTGTTTATCAAGCTTTTGTTTGATACCATGTTCATAAGAGAAAGAACTGGCAATTTGTTGATGGCATCACTACTAGTGTGGTGGTCTTTGTTGGCCTAATTCAAGGGCATTAATATTGGCATTAGATGAATACTGATATAAACGCTCAATGAACCATATGCATATTTTGTGGGATAAAAGGCAGAGGAATAAAGCATGCCACAAGTCAAGACCCTAGAAGTGACCGAAAGGTAGTAATCAGTTGAATATAAGTGCCTTTAGGTTGATGCATGTGATATGATGTAAATGATGAAACTGCACTGGGAAATGCCTACCACTTGATAGGACACTAGTTGTTATAGTAACCTGAGAGGTGATGACTCATATTGTTCTTAAAACTATCAGGAATCATTCAATTCAAAGTCAGGAAAAAAAGTCAAAGAGAACATCATAGGACCCAGAAAGAAAACATGTTGAACTTTGTCAATAATATTTTGTTTACATTTACAAATGAATCCTAAAACTTGAATGTGGTACATTTAACCAAAAAATACTGAAGCTACTAAAACAAATAATATATTGTTTATATTTACATATGAATCCTAAACTTGAATGTGGTACATTTAACCAAAAAAATACTGAAGTTACTAAAACAAAATGTTTCCTTGCTGTACTGAAATGCATGTTCTGAACATACACACGCACACACACACACACACACACACACACACACACACACACACACACACACACACACACACACACACACACACACACACACAAACACACACAATTTTTTTTTCTGTTCACATATTCCTATATACCATGTCTCATTACATTTTCAGCCACTGTGACAGGTTTGTGTTATTTCTTGTTTTGTCATACATGTTCTAACTCTTAAACTCTTACAGGTGAAGATAATTACTATTAGACAAGGCTGTTTAAATTTTTGTTTGAAAACTGGTTACCGCCAGTTGGGACATCATCCTTTGTTAAATGATAGAGCATGCAAATCTTACAGTACAAGCTGCATTCTCTGAAGAGGTGCATTTGAGATTGGTAACAGAATCCCGTTAGACAGAAACTAAATGTCTTGTAAGCTGTGCCATTTAACACTGTCATTTGATAAATCACTAAATCGGAAGACAAATCTATCAACAACTATACACAGTCAATGGACAGAAATTTAAGTGGCTTGGATTGTAATTATTTCTTTGTGAACATTTGCTCCTATTGTAAATCCTATAATGTCTTCTTTAGCTAGCTCATTGTTTAATAATAAAATAAAATAATTGATTTTTAATAATAGCTTGTGACATACTGTATTTGTGTTGCAATGAAATATCTGGTCTTCAAACATGAATATGTCGTGAGAAAATACTTAATTGAAAAACCTGTTACGAAACAAAGCAGATCATGCAAATAGACCCAGGAAAACATATCTTAAATTTAAAGCAAAATAGTATATCTTACTGCTGCATAGAAATAAATGTCCTCTCTCTCTCTCTCATTTTCTCCTGTTATGCTTCATTCTGTCTCTCCTTTTTAGCCAAATACATATGAGCATTTCTGAAAATATATGTTTGCAAGCTGTAAAAATAATTATTTAATATAATGTAGACAACTGTTGCTTGTTTTAACAATGACTGTAAAATTAGCAGTTACTTGTAATGCTCTAAGTGCTGGCCTCTACATGTAATCACCTGCAATGATTTTGGATATCTGTTATTTGTTTTGTGATGCTTTGTGATACTAATAGTCATTTTAAGGAAGAATCTGGTATTTGTTTACAAATTGCAGAGTAGTACTTCTGTAGAATCAACTGTCACTTTTTCATAGCCATATTACTTCTTATTAACCTGATGGACAAACCTTTTTTTATAGGTTCATAGGTAGGTACTAGGCTGTCTGCCCGAAGGCATTTATAAGCCTAGCCAGAATGTGTTGGCTTTCACCGCCCCCTTAGATTAGTTCCCTGTGCCTCTGTCCAGCAGAGCCACTGAAGTGATCCTTGGGGTAAACTTTCTGTTTCCCATCCACTCGTCAAGGTTTCTCTTGAAGAGTGTTAGCAAGGAGCTCTGCCTAATGTAGATTGGAATCTTGTTCCAAAGCATGGGAAGTCTCTGGGACAGGAATCTATCCCTCCAGCACGTCCTATTTATTGTTGTGGTGAGGTTTAGATCCCTAGAGCATGTGGCTCGAGGGGATAAGCTTTTCTTTAGGTGGAGCATGTCCATCAGTTCTGAGTTGGACATGGCCTTGTATGTCAGGCAGAGATCACTTCTGAATAGGCGGTATGCAACCGAGTACAGCTAGAGTTTCTTCAGCTGAGCTGTATAGGGCATCTGTTTGAGGCAAGTGATCCTTTTGGTGAGGTACTTCTATAGTCTTTCCAGCTGTTGCAGGTGTCTTGTAAGATACATCCCAAATGAGGCGTTGTACTCTATGATTGGTCTGATGAGCGATGAGTAGAGGGGTACAATGACCTCTTTTGATCTGGCTGCGAACCCTTTTGTGATAAGGTGGGCCATGTAGAAGGATTTTCTAACCGCTTTGGCAATGTGATTATCAAAGGAGAGATTACTATCTACTTGGGTCCCCAGATCCCTTATTACATCTTCTGTATTCAGGGGACTGCCACCTATGTGGTAGTTTGTGGGTACTTTGTTTTTTCCAAAGGGGATGACTATGCACTTTTTGGCATTTAGCTTGAGGCCATGATTTTGACACCAGGTGTCCGTCTCAGTGAGACCCTTTAGGAGGATGTCTGTGTCAGCTGTAGAGTCAATTATAGCCCCTAGTTTGCAGACGTCTGCGAACTTGGTCAGCCATAGTCCTCCTGTGCTTGTCTGTACCTCTGAGAAGTATATGTCGAACAGGAGGGGTCCTAGGACTGAGCCCTGGGGAACGCCACCTGTAACCGGTTTAGAGTCAGCCCTAGCTCCCGCAACTCTTACCATGTGGGTTCTGTCCATGAGGCAGTTGGCAACCCATCTTGTGACGTAGGGGTTTATGTTCAGGCTGGTAAACTTATCTATAATACCAGAATGGGGAATGGTGTTGAAGGCCTTTGCAAGGTCTAGGTAGGCTGTGTGCACCACCTTTCCCTCATATATAGCCTTGGTAACTGTCTCAAAGAAGTCCACCAGGTTTAGGAGGCATGATCTGCCCTTAACAGAGCCGAATTGGGTAGGGTTCAGTGTTTCAAGGTTCCCAATGTCTCTGTTAATGAGTTCCATGATGATGCGCTCTATAGCCTTGCAGACCAAGCTAGTCAGGCTTATAGGGTGATAGTTCCCGGGGTCTGTTGTGGCTCCACCTTTGTGGAACAGAATAACCATTGCTGTGCACCACTCTATTGCTACGTAACCTGTGGAGAGGCTGAGTTTTAACAGTGTGTTTAGGTGAAGGGTTAGTTCATCTTTGAGCTTGTGTAGGATGCAGCCTGGGACACCATCCGGTCCCACTGATGCTGTGTTTTCCACTTTGGAGAGGGCTGTTTTAACCTGAGTGTCTGTGATTTCAGGGGCTCTACATTCTTCTGGTATGGTTATGGGCCCTTTTGGGGTGAGAGGGGGGGTGAAGTTTGCGCTGAACCTGTCTGCCAGGATGTTGGCAATATTGGTCAGTTCAGTGTATTTTGTACCATTCTGCACTAACTCTGAGCAGATCTGAGCATTGCCACTTAGATTCTTGACATAGCTAAAGAATGCCTTGTGGTTATCTTTGGAGTCCTTGGCAATTTTTCTTTCGAAACTCGCCTTGGATGATTTTATGAGGGATCATAGTTTCTTGCTGACACTGATCAGGGATGTCTTCCCTTCTTGGGATTTTACTCTTTTCTGTACTAGTTTCCTCCTTCAATTGTATAGCTTGTTTATGGCAGGGGTCCACCAGACTGGTTTCCTTTTCTTGGAGGAGTGAGTCTTGGTTTTGCTTGGGATAGCATGATCCCTGCATTCTTGTAGGTGCCGTATAATGCATTAGTAAAGGATTTTGCAGCTTGGGCAACATTATCCTTTAGCATGGGGGCTTTGAAACTTTCCAACTCGGTCTTAAGTAACGTAAAGTTTGCTTTTAAAAAGTTTTTCACGGTGGTTTCCTTGTCCGGGGGTGGGGGCGGAATGTGGATATCCAAAGTGATTTGTTTATGGTCAGATCTAACCAGCGAAGGATTGACCTCCAGCTTGGAGCACCAGTCGCCCATGTTGGTGATGACCAGGTCCAATATATTGTCACCTTTGGTGGGAGTGTTGACCAGTTGATCCAGGACATTTGAGTTTATGAATTCTAGGAAATGCTGGGCAAGGGAGTTAGTACTTGAGTAGTTCTCCCAGTTGTTTGGCTAATTGAAATCACCCAATATCAGGGTGTTTTGTAGGACCTTTATATTTCCCAGTGTCTCCAGAAATGTGGAATGATGGTCCTGGGACATGGTGGGTGATCTGTAGCAAGCTATAATTTGAATTGCAGTTTTGCCCGTTGTTAGTTAATATGTGATCTACTTGCTACTACCTGAGAAAAAGATCAGGATGAAGTTAATTGTTATGTTCTTCTGTGATTTAGAAAGATAATAGCCAGATTTATCACTCTCTGCTTCTTTATCTTTAGATTATATAAATAAGGCATGTATCTTACTGGTTAACAGAGTATATGCTGTAAGGCTTTGCAACAAGCACTTTGCATATAAACATAAAATGATTTTCAGCACACCCCTTGATTTGTTGATGTGATAGTTACTTCTTTAGTTTGCTATGAAATAAACAAAAGTAACATTTAAGGTAATTTAAACAAACTTACAACTGACAAAATGACTAATACTATATTTGCAAAGAGTTGTAGTTTCCTGTGCATTTAATGACATCCAATGATCATGTTTATAAGTCTAAACAGTAAAATCATTAGATGATGCTACAAACATAAAAGAATGCACACATTCTGCAGAAAACCCTTGACATTAAATTGTGGAATGAAACATGACCTTAATCAGGATGATACATCACTAATTATGGGATGAAACAACTGCAAAATATTTTTTTTCTAATGTAGTCATTTTTTTCCAGTAATGCTGCCTGATGAAGAGTGCTTCTTCAGTGATAAATGTGTAACAGTCCCTTAGTCAGTGATTTATTTGGAAATTAGCTTTCTCAATACCACTGTATCAATAATCTAACATAGTATACAGTGATAAAACACTCTGTATGTAAGTGATATATGTGTGTGGTGCTTATCTTTAAGTGCCATTGTTTATACTATCTGTTAATATCTAAAGGTCCCATCCTATTTTATCATTGCAGAGAGAGAAGCAGAGCAATGCCAGAACCTTTTTAGTTTGATTACCCACTCACACTGACATACTGAAACTCTCAAGAGATATTTGTCATGGCAAAACCAAATGCACCTGCAAAAACTTATATGTCCTTTATAACATATTACTTCCATGTCCATGCATGTTTCATAAAAAGTCCTTATATATGTCTATAGCACAAATCCATGAACATTATTGTATAACCTGATATGACAGATGGTCTTTGCACTTTGTCTTTATTCATTTTACACCTCTAGAGAGTTGCTTTAGTTAGCCATAAAGATCATCATATAAAATTAATCTGAAAATCTTACTAGTAACATGAAAATAATATAATAGTTTTGTACCCTTGCTGAAGTACACAATAGCTTATTTTCTGATTTATTATACATGCAGTTGTTGTTTTGTTAATTTTGTTTCTTATGAGAAATGTTTTCACATTCTTGCTCAAAATGTTTCTTTGCTTCTAGCAGCACAGAATACGTTGGGGCAGCAATTTACATTGCAATCACATATAAGTATAATTTACAAAACAAGTCAATAGCCATTGTTACCTGCACATCATCTGCACTAAAACAAGTAGTGGTATTAAATTAAGACCAAAAAGTGAGTATATGATAGTAAAACATTATGGATCTATGTTAAAAGATGGAAAGGACAAATCATCAAAACCCATATGGTCGAGACCATTTGATTATTCAGTCTGTTGAACTCTTCTGACTGAGATCACATTACACTAGAGATCAGGAAAATTGCCCTTTTCCCCAGTGAAGTGCAATCTCGGAGATGGTCTATATAATTGTCTGGGGTTGTGGGGGCTGTAGGGGGCACACACCCCCCCACACACACACAAAAGGATTATTTTTTGTTTTTTGTTTTTCTTTTGTTTTTTTTGGGGGGGGGGGGTTGTATACAGGTGTTTGGCTTTGAATTTTTTTTTCTAATGGACTGAATTATCAATCATATGATCTCAAACCTATGGGTTTTGGCTATTTGTCCATTCAATCTTCTGACAAATACCCAAACATCATCACTATCTACTATTGATGTAAGGAATCCAACTCGTCTTGTCTTAATTAAACAGATAGTACATAGTGTTGAAATTAAGCAATGCTAGTCAGACGCAAAAAAAATGGACCTCAGATACTTTTTGAGGTTTTAATTGGTAATTATTAAATATGTTTTGACTTACTGCAGCACACATTTTCTAAAAAATACAACCACAAGAAAAAAAATCATAAAACTGTACTAGCCGCAGTGAATGACTAAATAAAAAATGAAATAGCCAAAACTTTCTTTTATGGAATTATACTAAATCTCTACTGATCTTATCAAAATTGATCTGAAATTATATAACTTATGAGCATATAAGTTTTTAAACTGAATGTAATACCTTTATGAATATAGCAATGTATTTTGTATCTAGTTATTTTCTGAAATTGTGTGATTAGATTACAGTTACTTATTCATAAATCAGTAATTTATTATATTAAAGCAGTTATCAACTCAGTGTTATCAATTTTTAAAAGACATAAGAAATGCAACATTAAAGTTAAATCAAGTGCCTTTATGGAACATTCTATAAATTGAGTTTAATGCTAATCATAAATCAATGATATACCACATTTGCACTTGTCATGCTCTAGATCTCTGATAAACTTTATTACAATATGAAATAGTGGTATCCTATGTATTCACTCTGCCAATATGCTATGGATTTATGTTTTTATTGAAACAACATGGAAAGAAAATAAGTAAAAAAGATAACTCCACAAACTACTATAATTTACTTTTTCACAAAGTTTTGTTTTGACTCCCTCTCTCTCTCTAGTCTCAACTATGTGTAATTTAATATACAGAAACAATATAGCACCATTTCATTTATTTTATTCCATTTATCTTGAATAATTTATGAAGATTTCATCATTTTATTTTCTTCCTATTCAAATCATTTTTTTTCTCTGAAAAAAATTTGCTTCAGTCAGCATAACCTAGGTATGCAATTTTCAATGCTACTCACAAGCCATAATTTTACACATTGAGAATGTGTCTTGTTCAAATCAGTAATGTTTTACAAAGCATGCATTAATAGAGTTTATGGCACATAAAAATAATTGCCCACGTGTTGACCTTTCCTCAAAGTTCACCAACGTGTATTATGTGGCCTTTGGACATTCATTGCATTTTCAGTGAAGGAGTTAACTATCGCTATGTTATTTTTGTGCCTGGGTTCTTGTGAGACAGTGATGAAGCTTTTCTTTTCTGTCAAGAGTTAAGTACATTTGAACACTGGTTCATCTATAGCTCTATAGCATCTATAGTTACCCTTTTACTTTATCTACCTATCTATTTATATATACAGAATGGCAGTGTTTTTATTTATTTATTTTTTTTTTGAGGTGACTTTTTTCATAGTGTTTTCCCTTGGGTTGTTTTGTTTTTTCATTTTGTTCCTTGATAGTACTCTGTTGCATTTTTATGATGATGCTTGGTGGATCAAGTGCTTTATTTTAAGAATGTCCCACCTGCAATTATGTAATATTGTGTAAGGATCAACTTCCAAAATATGATTAAGTGTTTTCATGTATTTATTTCAAGGCTTTTTCAGGAAAAAAAAATGATGGAGCATACATCACTTAAATAGCCAACCTCAGAAATAACATGGAACATGAAAGCTAGTCACAATCAAAGTAACAAAAATATATTACAATGTATTGTAGTATATACAGTATTAAAATACATGAAAATTACAACTTCATCAGCTTCCTTTTTCAGGACTTAATACTGATAATAGCATTTAATCCACATAAAATATTTGCTGTCAAGAACAGCTGCCAACAGAGTTCTTGAATGTCTACAAGTGTTTCCAAATCATCATCTCCCTGACTATACAATTTCTCCTCATATAAAATAAGACAAGAATTAGAAACTTCTTAAAATTATTAAAAATTGTAGAAGAACAAGCAAAACACAAATACTCTTTTTAAACATTCAATAGTTTTCACAAGAAGTGTTACTTTTTATGTCTAGATACAAGTAAGACGTATACTGGTGTGTGTGTGTGTGTGTGTGTGTGTGTGTGTGTGTGTGTGTGTGTGTGTGTGTGTGTGTGTGTGTGTGTACATGTGTGTGTGTGTGTGTGTGTGTGTGTGTGTGTGTGTGTGTGTGTACATGTGTGTGTGTGTGTGTGTGCGTGTGTGTGTGTGTGTGTGTGTGTGTGTGTGTGTGTGTCAATGTAATGCAATGCATAGACCACCAGTGGTGATTACTACAAAAAAGTGTTAATATGCCCCCATACATCGCAAGCATGGAACGTCAGACAAGGCAGTGCTAACTATGGGCTCAGTGTCAATCACATTAGTAATGAATGGAATAGTGAACAAGTTATATCTACACACACTGACTGTGAGCAGGTTTCCAACTATGACTATGAAAGTCAAGATCAAAATGAAACTGTGAGAAGGAGCAAACATTTACAAAACCAACAAACACTCTCCAATTTTAATGATAACCAGCACAACAGCAATAACCAGCCTCCTAAAAATGCCTGCAACCAGGGTTTTACCAGAGGGAAATACCAGCAAAAACAGAACTGATGGAAGAAGCACAACAAATGGAGGTAGACAACTCAGCAGAAATTAATGACATCACTTAATGGAAGTAATTCTTTGGTTATCAAAACTGCAGAAGGTGACTTTTATATTTACAACTATTCTACATTTGATGTGACTGTTGAACTTGCTAACATTTTGGCTAAGGGGCTGACCTTCATTCCCTCAAGGAGAATGGACATTGCTAAATGTATTTTAGACCTGAAACATTTTGTAAGAAAATTAAATTTAAAAGCTCTTCTAGGTAATACTAGTTTAGAGGACCAACAGTTTAGGATAGCCAGCTTGTTTAATCCACCACTGCATAATCTTTACATACTTTTGAACAAGTTTGTGAGCTTGATTTCAGGATGTTACAGTCCACCAATAAAAGTCCACAAGTAACTATAACTTGAGTAAGGATGAGCAGGCCTGGCTTAATGTATTAAGGTCAACTAATGTCAGAGTCATGAAACCAGATAAGGGTGGGGGGTTGGTATTCATGGACTCTGACAATTATGATAACAAGATTGACTATATTTTAAATGCTGATTCCTACCAACAATTTCATTAAATGAATACAATACAGCTAATCAACGTATAAGAATTTACATTAATGACATACATTGAAGGAAAAATAGATGTAAATTTATACAACTACATGCAGATACTGACACCTATGGCACCAGTCATGTTCGGAGTACCTAAAATTCATAAGGATCTTCAAAATCCACCACTAAAACCCATTGTAGATGGTAGAAATTCAGCTACATACACATGTGCAAAAGTGGGGGAGTCAATGCTGAAAAAATATGTACAAACCAAGGCATAAATTTCAGGGACTCCTGGACATTTCTTGAAAAAAATTAAGGAATTTGACTTCAACACACAACACAGTTTTCTTACAGTGGATGTAAGAGACCTTTATATATCCATACCACATGACCTAAGCAGAGAATAGGTGGGAAATATCTTAAGGAGCAAAGGCACCCCAAGCACAGATATTTCCTTGGTTGAAGAATTGTTAGACATTATACTGTCCAACAATTTCATTCATTTTAAAAATAACTTTTATTTACAAACAATGGGAGTAGCAATGGGGTCACCTTGTGGCTCCAGTTTTGCTAACTTAATAATGGCTTATTGGGAGCTCACTTACATTTTCAACATCCAGGAAATTACCAGTCAAATAGTATAGTTTACACGTTACTTAGATGACATTTTTTTGCTAATAAAAGGTAATGAACTGGTAGCTGAAAAACGTGTGCATTATTTCAACACCACCACCCAATTTTTAGAATTCACCCACAACTTTCATGAACATGAAATTTCCTTTCTAGATGTATAACCAAGAAAAAACAACGATGTTGGGGAGATATGACGCTAACATTTTCAGGAAATCAACTTATTCAAACACATTCTTGCACTACACAAGTGCCTATCCATACCACTAAAAAAGATCAGTGGTTAAAGGGCAACTCATAGAATAGTGACTACTGAAATGGATTTCCACAACGAATGTAAATTTTTAAAACAAATGTTTATGAGAAGAGCCTACCCAACCTCATTATTGGTTGACTTAATAGATGAAGTCAGGTCCAAAAGACATAATGTTTTTTATAGTCCAATTTTAAACATAATTCAGACTGTAAACATTTCTTCCCCAGATACTATACAGCCAGAGGAGTCAATACATGTAGTAACAACTCTTGCTTCAGAATGTAAGTTTAGTCTAGGTTTTGTCAAGACATTTAACTTGGACTTTAGCTACATTAGAGATATAGTTTGCAAATACTGGAATTTTCTCATGGAAGTCAGGGGATTAGTAGCGAAATTGGGGCCTTATCCTAAATTTATTTTGAGAAAAGCTACCAATTTTAAAAATCTGCTTGAATGAAACACTAAATCCAACTCAATTTATGCAGGACTGAAGCAATGTGGGAATTGCCATTACTGTAGGTACATGGACGTGGGCCTCAGAACAATAATGAACAATAATAAGATAACCTGTTGAATGAAACACAACTGTAACTCTATGATGGTTTATTTAGACAAGTATCAGTTGTGTGAATCATTCTACATAGACAAAACAGAAAGAAGGCTTAGGGATAGAGTCTACTAACATGTATATAGTATCAGTAGCAAAGCATATCTTTATGAATCCAGAACACACATTTAAATTTTGAGTTATAGATCAGGTGGCACAAAATCTTAGAGGAAGCCCCATCCAGTTAGAACTCAAAAGATTAGAATTTATTTAGCAAATTTGATTAAATGCCTACAACCACCCAGGACACAATGATATGTGATCCCTAATGTGTATTTTGAAATTGGAAAATCTAATGAGATAGTACTGCAGACCTTTCCCCTAAATACATTTTTGCATTTTTAAGTTTTATACTCATATTCACTGCTCTATTAAATTGTTGGACAGAGGTTTGACATATTTTTGTTTTAACTAGTGTAATTGTGAATTTTAGAAATATATGCTGTTATTTCTTAAATAGCTGTGATTAGCACTTTAAATTTTTAGCCGGGATGTCATGTGACTTACTGAGCTGGGAATTTACTGAAATGGATTTCCACAACGAATGTAAATTTTTAAAACAAATGTTTATGAGAAGAGCCTACCCAACCTCATTATTGGTTGACTTAATAGATGAAGTCAGGTCCAAAAGACATAATGTTTTTTATAGTCCAATTTTGAACATAATTCAGACTGTAAACATTTCTTCCCCAGATACTATACAGCCAGAGGAGTCAATACATGTAGTAACAACTCTTGCTTCAGAATGTAAGTTTAGTCTAGGTTTTGCCAAGACATTTAACTTGGGCTTTAGCTACATTAGAGATATAGTTTGCAAATACTGGAATATTCTCATGGAAGACAGGGATTAGTAGCGAAATTGGGGCCTTATCCTAAATTTATTTTGAGAAGAGCTACCAATTTTAAAAATCTGCTTGAATGAAACACTAAATGCAACTCAATTTATGCAGGACTGAAGCAATGTGAGAATTGCCATTACTGTAGGTACATGGACATGGGCCTCAGAACAATAATGAACAATAATAAGATAACCTGTTGAATGAAACACAACTGTAACTCTATGATGGTTTATTTAGCCAAGTGTCAGTTGTGTGAATCATTCTACATAGACAAAACAGAAAGAAGGCTTAGGGATAGAGTCTACGAACATGTATATAGTATCAGTAGCAAAGCATATCTTTATGAATCCAGAACACACATTTAAATTTTGTTATAGATCAGGTGGCACAAAATCTTAGAGGAGGCCCCATCCAGTTAGAACTCAAAAGATTAGAATTTATTTAGCAAATTTGATTAAATGCCTACAACCACCCAGGACACAGTGATATGTGATCCCTAATGTGTATTTTGAAATTGAAAAATCTAATGAGATAGTACTGCAGACCTTTCCCCTAAATACATTTTTGTATTTTTAAGTTTTATACTCATATTCACTGTTCTATTAAATTGTTGGACAGAGGTCTGACATATTTTTGTTTTAACTAGTGTAATTGTGAATTTTAGAAATATATGCTGTTATTTCTTAAATAGCTGTGATTAGCACTTTAAATTTTTAGCCGGGATGTCATGTGACTTACTGAGCTGGGATGTCATGTGACTTACTGAGAGGGTTATTTAAACTGTTTCTTGTGAATTAAGAACTTGTATCTGATAAAGTTCAACTATTTGTTGTGGACGAAAAGTGCTTTATAATAAATTACTTTGTTGTTCCAGACATAGTGCCTTATTCTTTGGGATTCTGCAATAAACTATATGATTCAGAGGCTTGCATACTAGCCAAATCAGTTGTTTCTCATTGTAACTAATGTAGCTCTGAATCACAATTTTGCATCTGCAGAAACAGCCACTTTGGTCACAGATCTTAGCACCAGCAGTGGAAGTCTTTCTGAATTCAAGTAAATATGTTTTGTCTAACAGGGCAAATTTTTAGGTATATAGTTTTGTTCATATAGATTGCAGAAATAAATAAAAATTTACTTAAATGGAACTCCAAAAAGGCTGGTTACACTCACAAAGACCCTCAAACAAATCTGAACTCACTGTCACACTTTATTAAAGCAAAATAATACAAAATATTAATTGCTTTCATCCTGTAATTTAGGACTTCTTCAGAATATGTAATGTCATCAGTCCAATATATTTTGTACACACACACACACACACACACACACACACACACACACACACACACACACACACACATATGTGTGTATATATATATATATATATATATATATATATATATATATATACACCCAATTACAACAAGGCTCATATAAAATCCAATAAGCATTTAAGTTTTAAAGGGAAAACACATTGTTTGCCTTAACCTACAAATAGTTAGAAAAAACGGTACAAAATAAGATCAGCTTTTCATAAAACCTTTTAAATATTCCTCAACCAACTCTAATTAAAAACTAAGACTTTTTTACTATAAAATAACATAAAATTAAAATATTAATTTATTTCTAAGGCTCTAAAATGTAACCATGGCTGAATGCTAACATTTTCATTCAAACCTGGAAAGTGAGAGGCTTGCAGCCTCAACTGCCATATAATTTCCTTCACTTATAAAAGCATTTTCAAGTCCCCCCCCCCTCTGGAGTTCACTATCACCTTGTCCAGTATACAAAATTTAAACCTGGAAAATTGGGGACACTTTTTTGTGTGTTTATACAGAGCATTTGATTTGTTTTTCTTTGTAATATCATACTGGTATTCATAGATCCTTCTATAAAGGGCTCTATCAGTTTTCTCTGCATACAAACTTGAGCATCCCATACATTTAGCTAAATATATTATCCTTTTAGAATGACAATTTCCTTTTAAAAATGAAGTCTTGAACCTATCCAGTTTTTTAATTTTAAGTTACCTGTCTCCAATATATAGGGGCATTGGGCACACCTTCTACATTTCTTGGCTCCATTCTTATCCTTGTCCGCTACAGTTTGTCTTTTAAATCCCTTTTCAAAACATGTTTTTAAACTTCTTCCTGTTTTGTAATTAATGGGATATAATTTGAAATATTATACAGAATTACTAAGTATTCAAAAGTAAACCAAGCAGGATAGACAGTCTGTTTCAGTTACAAATCCTTTATTAAATACACAGATAAGTGATCCAAGTAAAACAAATATGACAGAATAATAGTTTCCTCACAAGCTTTCTAACTATATAGATACTTTTTTAACAGGCAAGGGAGTGGTTTATTGTGCTGTAGGACACAATGCATTGGTATATTTGTTAAATTCACATCCATTTCCCCATCAGTGTGACATTTGAGCTGGTCCTGCCCTAATTAGTAGCTGTCATAATAATATAAACCTTATGTACTTTAAGTAAAATTAATAATGATGTGGTACCTCTTATTTAACCAGAATATTAAGTCTATGATTTTATCCAAGAAAATATACTACATGGCTAAAAATATATAAACCTTAGACCATTTGGCAATCTAAATATATATATATATATATATATATATATATATATATATATATATATATATATATATATATATATATACATATATACTTTGCATGCAGAAACTCCATTGTAAAAATCATATTCTATTTCCATAACCTATTATTAACAAATATCACTTTTGTCCTTCTAGACTTATTTAGGTCTGTATACAAGAACCCTAAAAACTATCTATAAAATATTATTGTATAATTTGCTAGTGTAATCCAAATCCAAGTGTGTGACCCTCCAGTGGCAATGAAACGAAAAGCAGAGATTCAAAGGAACTTCAAATAAGATGCATTCATAAAAAATAATAAAGTTTATTCCAATGAGTGAGCGCTTTCGCCAAAGGCTTCTTCAGACTCTTAAAACAATGAATAAAACTGTTTGAATCATTTTTAAACCATCCTTAAGCTTCCTATTGGACATTACAAATTGATATGTCACATGTTATCTTGTCTTAAAGGAACAGATACTCAAATAATTTAACATAGTTAAATGCAACAATATTTAGAAGGAATACTTCCATCCAAATAAACAATTAATGATCAGAATGTCCATGCAAATAAGTAAAAATATGCATATACCCTGATACATTCTAAAAAATAAAAGGAGCATTGTGCTTGGTCCTATATCAATCTACAATCATTAAAAAACTGTTGCTACATTCATTAAAAACCCTGAACATTCTCTCTCCTCATGGTGTTAAAAACATTAAAATCCTTAGATAAACAGCAAGTTTTATCGCGTTTCACTATCTAGCATCTCTACTAAGATAGTGGTGTGTCGAATGCAACTTTGCATATATCAGGTTAAAAAATTAATATAGCGAGAACTCTGTACTAAAAATGTAAGCGTACCTTTACCACAAAACAACATAGCGAATATAATGTATTTCGCGATGTGCCTCATCAAGGAGTCAGACCTCATCAAGAGTTAGACTGTCTTGACTAACAACGCTTTTGCTTTTCAAGAATCCATATTCTTACAGAAGGATGGCGTAGCTATGGGCACATCTTGTGCTAATAGTTACGCCAACCTTGTGATGGCTAGGTGGGAAGATGTTCACTTATATGACCATCCACTTTTCAATGAATTTGTTGGTATGTATTGCCGCTTTGTAGATGACCTCTTCCTTATTTGGTTGGGTGATGAACCCTCTTTAAAGAATTTCATTTCTTATTTGGATAACACTACGGATTTTTTAAAATTCACCATGAATTTTTCAGATGAAACTATACCATTTTTGGATGTGGAAGTATTCAGGATGTCCAATGGCCTTATTAATACAACCATTCATAGGAAAGCCTGCCAAAGAAACAACATACTACACAGAAACAGTATGCATCCTGTACATGTATTCCAAAATGTCCTTAAAGGACAATTCATGAGAGTATCAAGGTTGAACCCACAACAAGAGTTCTATGAGAAAGGAATAGAGGACATGAAGGATAGATTTCTAGAAAGGGGCTATAAAGAAAGTGAAATATTAGAAATGGTCAGAACTGTGGAGCGTCTAAGAACGAGTACTGCTAAACCTTACTTTATGGCACATGAAGGTATTATGAAGAGTCCGAAGCCTTTAAAAACTGAAATTAGAACCAACCTCACTTTCAGTAAAATGAACTTGAGGTGAAAAACCCTGGATAGACACTGGGGAATACTGAAATCCGATAGGGATGTCAATGAGGTAGCAGGACCAACACCACGTATAACCTACAAGAATCATCAGAATTTAAGAAGCATTTTATGTAGACCCAAACATCCGGGGAATAGTAGACCAATAAATGATAGACACAGTACCCTGTGGTCATTGTAATCAATGCATCTACATTAATAAAGATACCACTTTTGAGCATCCTGTTACGCTACGCACATATAACTTCAGAACTAACACGAACTGTGAAAGTAAGAATGTGGTATACATGGCCACCTGTATAACCTGCAAAAGCTATTACATTGGCAAAACCAATAGATCACTTAAGGAAAGAGTTAGGGAACATATTTACCACATTAGGATAGGCACTGAGACCAATGCCCTAGCTAGACACAATACAACAGCAGGCACCAATCATAATTTTAAATTTTGTGTTATTGAACAAGTCAGCGTGGGTTTTAGAGGTGGTGATCTAATCAACAAAACCTTAGAACAGGAGACACGTTGGATTATCAGACTAAGGTCTGATAGGTCACCAGGGCTTAATGATAAAGTGCAACTCAAACCATTTTTAAGAAGTAGAAGACTACGAAGATGACTTAACCTACTATTACCTAAATAGAGTAGTAAGGTAATTTTAAAACTACGTATTGATGTCACTCTTATAGTAAATCAGTGTAAGAATCAGTCCTTGTAGACTGAATATAATTATTTTCATAGTATTAATGTTCTGAGCTTTATAGCCACAAGTAGATGTGTTCTTAGTATCAAATCCCAGGAACTGATGGACCTTTGGATATGTACGGCTTTCTTGTTTTAGCCTTACTTCTGAGCCCATACCTCACATACTAGTATGTTTTTCATCCCCTCCTATCACCACCTCAATATATTAGTGGTTATTGGGCATAGTTTACACATGCATGTGTGTAAATATATACACATGTATATACAAGCATGCATATACGTCTATATATTTGTTCACTGTAGCTGGAATTTATTTTGCGACTGAGCTAGGTACCCCATACATCAATAGATAGTTTTGTTTTATCATTAGGTACAGGCTTAGTATTGTTGCGGATTGTTTATCTCTTCACATTTTTCATTTGACCTTTTAACTTAGAATGTTGTTATATTTAGCACCAACTATGTACATGGAAGTAGTTGCTTTTTTTTGCTTTTTTACTAGTTAGGGACCCTATCATCTATGGAGCTTTATACTTAGGTATTATTATATGTGTGCTTTGTGCTAATTTCAAGCTTTATTGTGTCAATTTTTATGTGTTACGCCTAGCATTCCACTATTTATCTGTTTTTATCTTTTTATTTTGTATTAGTTAATGCCATCTCTGCCATGTTCAGCGAACACTTTAATAAGTGTACTCATTAATATGTACACGTTTCATTGTTTTAAATAGTGACACTTTGTGATCAATATATGCTTCTAGGGCATAATCGTGCTTACAAATACTGTCTATTTTAGGCACAGGACAGCACGAATATAGGCTCACCTTTTTTTCTTAGAATTTTAAACATTGTTTCTGTTGTTCAGTACTTAGATGCTTAGAACGTGCTCACCGCACGTTGAGTTACCATAGCGCATGAAGTTAGGGTGTACTCAATTGCATTCAGAGTTCCTACAGCACACGGCACATTTCACAACTTGTAAACAGTTTGTTTTACGTGGAATCTAAGAGGTTCCTATTTGTGGAATTTTTTAATTTTGGACAATAGCCTTTCACCGATATGATGAGGTCTGACTCCTTGATGAGGCACATCGCGAAATACATTATATTCGCTATGTTGTTTTGTGGTAAAGGTACGCTTACATTTTTAGTACAGAGTTCTCGCTATATTAATTTTTTAACCTGATATATGCAAAGTTGCATTCGACACACCACTATCTTAGTAGAGATGCTAGATAGTGAAACGCGATAAAACTTGCTGTTTATCTAAGGATTTTAATGTTTTTAACACCATGAGGAGAGAGAATGTTCAGGGTTTTAATGAATGTAGCAACAGTTTTTTAATGATTGTAGATTGATATAGGACCAAGCACAATGCTCCTTTTATTTTTTAGAATGTATCAGGGTATATGCATATTTTTACTTATTTGCATGGACATTCTGATCATTAATTGTTTATTTGGATGGAAGTATTCCTTCTAAATATTGTTGCATTTAACTATGTTAACTTTTTGAGTATCTGTTCCTTTAAGACAAGATAACATGTGACATATCAATTTGTAATGTCCAATAGGAAGCTTAAGGATGGTTTAAAAATGATTCAAACAGTTTTATTCATTGTTTTAAGAGTCTGAAGAAGCCTTTGGCGAAAGCGCTCACTCATTGGAATAAACTTTATTATTTTTTATGAATGCATCTTATTTGAAGTTCCTTTGAATCTCTGCTTTTCGTTTCATTGCCACTGGAGGGTCACACACTTGGATTTGGATTGCTCTCTTTTATGTTTACGTGAGTCTCCTGCCTCAACTGATAGCAGCACTGCATTTGGCTTTTTGAGTTAATTTGCTAGTGTAGTTATTACACATCATTTTGAATAAAGTCAAAAAAAGAATAAGAAAAAAATGTATGATGATAGAAAAAATATACACTTCAATTAAAAATGATTTAACATGGTATTTAAAACTGGAAGAATAAAATAAAATAAAATTAGTTATGTAAACAATGTGGCAATTTTCTGAGTTCCAGTACACTTTTAAGTGAACAGTAGTAGTTTAGTACAGGCTTCCTAAAAGAGTTCAGCTTTTTTTTTTTTTTATTTTTTTTACTCAAAAGATTTTTATTTTGATGAAATAACACGATAATTTAATACAAAGAGATCAGCTTTAACTGCCATATGAGTTCATATTTTTCCAGCATATTCAGAATGTCTCCTTCAAGATCACACATGTTTATGTGATCCAGTATCTGGAACGTAAAACCTGTGTGTCTTTTATGAAGAACAAGGTGTTTGGCTAGTGCATTGTTTTTACATCCAGAGCAGATTTCTGCCAGATGACATGAAATCCCATGTTTAAGTTTATCTACTATCTTTCCCACATAAAATGCATCACATTCATTGCGCTGTGCCCTGTAAATTAGTTTTGTAGTGTTACAGTCACCCCCTGCACTTGTCTTAGTGATTTCCTTTAAATAAGGGCAATAAAAGCTATGAGCTTGCTGTATAAATATACAAAATGTACAATTAGCTTCACATTTTTTAGTGTTTCTTTCATATAGTCTAGGCTTAAATTTAACAAAACTTCTACTGTTCCTGGCCATCCTGTAAACAAAGGATGGGGCTTCACCTAAGATGTTAATTAAAAAAGGGTTTCCTGTGACAATGGCCCAGTTTTCATCATTAACATTTATGATACTGTGATAATCCAAAGTGTATGTCAGGATGCAGCTCTTTTTGCATTTGTTATTCAGTGTGGAATTTCTTAGCATTCCCCTACTGGGAGGTTGAATTAAGGTGCTTCAGTCCTTTTCAGTTCTATAATGGGTTCCAGGATGTTTTTTAACATCTGACTTTCATAGCCTCTCAATAGGAAATCATTCTCTAAGTTTTTCAGGCTTCTCAAAAATGGTTCCTTCTCTGTGTTAATTCTAGCTAATCTATAGCCCTGGGACTTCACCGCATTATACATGGTTTTAGCAGGATGCAGCCTTTTATTGTGGAGTAATAAGTTAACCCTTGTTGGTTTTCTGAATTGATCAGTGGTGATTCTGTTATTCTTGGTGTCCTTGGAAATCTTCATATCTACGAAACTGGTTGACGTATAGCTATGGGAAGAGATACATTTCAGGAAGGGGGTTGTTTGATTGAGGTAAGTGATAAAATCTCCAAGCTGCAAGGTATCACCTTCCTAACCAATAAAGATATCATCAGTATAATGTAAATAGCATGCGATATGCTGCATGTAGTCTGTGCTGTTTAACACAAAGTCCTTATCCCACTTGCACATGGTTATGTTAGCTATGCTGGGAGCCATGGCAGCCCCCATTGCTATACCAGTTTTTTGTTTGTAGTGTTTGCCATTGAAGGTAAAGAAATTAAAGTCCAGTACAAGATTAATGAGCTTGCTTAACTTTTGCAGTTGTGCCTGTGTACCTTAATTATGTTTTTTAAAAGAGTCCATTGCTGCTGTTATACAATAATTTTGGGGGATCACTGTGTACAAGGATATCACATTGATAGTTAATAAAATACTGTCAGCTTCCGCTGCTAAAGGTTTCAGCAAGTAATCAAGGTAAATGGCTGAGACTTCAGTAAGGGAACATACACTTGCTAACATAGGTCTATAAGGTGACTCTTCTCTGATCTTGTGTGGCTTTGGTATTCCAAAAAAAAGTAAGGTAAATGTGAGCATGGGCTCCATAAATAATTATAAAGATTTTCAGTAATACTTTTTCTTCCCATAATGTGGTGAGATTAATGTTCCATAAATCATATAATCTTTTTTAATCGTCCATGGTAAATAACTCATACAATCTGTTATCTTCCAGCATGTTCTCTATCTTTTGGTTGTAGCTAGTTGTATCAGTCACAAGTTACCTCCGCCATTGTCTGCCTTCATTATGCACCTGGATTTATCATTGCCTAGTTCGATCAATGCTTTTCTTTCTCCCTGTGTTAAGTTATAATATTTTTTCTTAGGAGGTTTTATTAAGTAGTTTCATGCTATCCATCTCACATTTAACTTTGAAAGCAGCTAATGTTTAATGTAGTGGTGGACAATAGCTGCTGGGCCTTTTATAGTTTCATCAATAGGCTTATTTTCAATGTCATTAATTTTGCCATGAAACTGTCCTTTTAAGTTGAGCTTACTAACAAACATTTTAAAGTCTCTCAGCGCCTGAGCTACCTTGATCCTGCAGCTTGGTACAAAAGTAAGCCCTTTGCACAACACACTTTTTTCATCTTCATTCAGTGCTTTAACAGAGTGGTTCCTGATAAGTGGAGCACCTATTGTTGTGGCTGTGGCAGGTTTCTCTGTCTGAGCCTGGAGCCTGGGTTGTAGTCGGGGTTCCAGTCAAGATTGCACAGATATGGTATTTACTCACCCCTGTCCACTGTTTGGCTCTCCTGTCTCCCTGGGGTTTCATGGATATGGTCTGACACCTCCGGAATTTCTCATGTGCTTTCTGGAATCTCAATTGATTGTAGGAATATTCCTAGCTGTCGCTGCGGTGGGGGAACCTGGTAAGAGGGAAAAGCTCTGGGGCTCTGGTAGTGATCATGGTTCTTGTTCTGGTACTGGTGCTGGCTTTGGTATTGGTGTGTTGGTTGGTGTCTACGCTGTCAATACTGGTCTTTCACAAAAAAATGATCTCTGTGAAGGTGCTGCTGTTCCTGGTAGCTGGATTGTCTGTGGTCCATTATTTGAAAACACAAGATCCATTTGAAAACACAAAATCCATTATTTGAAAATACAAGAGTAATAACTGCATCACTAAAACTGAATTATGAAAGGCTAAATACTGTTTGACCTAGTGATTACCTTTATTGTGGTTTTAATTGTCTTTTGAGTAGTTATGAAATAACATATTAACCTTTGGTTAAGCTTACTTACCTATTGTGCTTTTAAAATAGGTCTTATTTGAGGTATGGTATTTTTCTGGGGTCAATGCAAATGTATGAACAGTAGCATTAACCAGAATCATTTACTTAGAACTTAGTAATAAGTTTTCTCCTCAGATATCATGAAAAAAGGTAATTGGTTCACAGCCATAAGCCAAAAAAAATAAATAAATAAACAAGGACTTAAACACATGAAAACATAAGTCTGATGCTTTTAAGCATTTTAATTCTGTTTGATATCACCAAGTACAAAAGAGATAGTGATAGTGTAACTTTAAAGATGTAGTTAAGTTTGATGTAAGATGTATATAAAAAGTACTGTCAAAATATTTCTAAGTCATGTGAGTATGATGTCTTTTTGTGGTGTTTTCAGCAGTAGGTCTTGAGCTATCCATTCTATTTTAAACTGGCTATTAATATATTTGAATGCTTGTTAATAAGTATGCTTTGAAGAACACTCAGATGAGTAGATCTAACTCTCAGATGATCATTTTTGCAACTTGTACCTTTTTGGAACCTATTTATTAATGTTAAGAGCTTTGAAAGTGTAGATTTGTATTATTTCCATTTGCTTTGAATTTTAGACAAGATATAAACTCTTATCTAGAAGAGTGGTGATAAAAGGACAAGCAATTCGAGCTTCTAGATTGAATCCAATACAGTCTAATTTTGAAAAAGAACTGATTGACCTCAATGATAGATTGGTAACAAGGAAATATAATGATAGTGAGATAAGATATAGTTTCCTTAGCACAGAGAATATAAGATCTAGTAGAGCCTGCCCCTATTTTTCAGAAGAAGGGAATTGGCAGTATTCAGAGACTAACAACTCTGATACTTTTTATACATCCATACAGAAATTGTCATTGTTTTTTACTCATGATGTTTGACAGATTAAAGATATAATTTATAAACATTGGAATTTATTAACCATAGACCCTGTTATTAGGAATATTGTAGGGGAACAACCCCAGTTCTTATTTAAGAACAAGAAAAATTTATTTAGACTCTTATGTCACCCACCTAGCAATATACAATCACCTCTTGTTAATTCACACGTAGGAACTAGGCCATGTCATAGTTGTAATTTTTGTTCCTTTATTTGTGAATCCCATAACTTCGTACATCCCAACACCTTACATATACATAAATTTGATGTAACAGCTGACTGTAACACCAAACATGGTTTATCTCACCATGTGTTTCTCCTGTTCTGTTTTTTATGTGGGCAAAACTGACAGGAGACTTAGAGACAGGGTTAGAGAGCATTTGTACCAGATATGTATTAAATCTGACACCAATGCACTCTCAAAACACACTTTAGCCACTGATACTTCACATGTATTCAAGTTTATGGTAATATTTAAAAATACGCCTAGTTTGAGAGGTGGTGATGTTACGAATTTTACTGAGATGAATGAAATGAAATCGATAATTAAACTTCAAGCACATTTATATCCTGGTTTAAATGAGAAGATACTTATTAAGCCAGCACTTAGGAATAGGAGGCTGACTTACAAATAAATAATCCATTACTATATTATTTTATATGTACTTTTTTATATATGTGTTTAAATGTTTTATGTATAGTTTTTATTTATATATCTTTGTATATTCAAAGTGAATATATTTTTGCATAACTGGTTTTTAGATAGGTTCTTGAGGTTTTCATGTATATCTTACTTAAATGAGGTGATGTTCTCATTCCCTAATTAAGATGTTAATTAGTGAGTTAATTGATTCATATACAAATAGAGAAGGTTTTCATTTTTGTAACACTATTGAGGTCTGAAGAAGCCATTGAAAGCGCTTACCTGCTCTGGAATTGTTAAATAAAAGAACCTTATTTTACCTAAGGGTCCAGCAAATCGTTTTTTCCTTAAACAGCTTTACAAGAATAGAAGTTGGTCTGAATAGACATTTTTATGGTAACTGATATCCACTGCCAGAGGTTGTCACTGAGCCTGTTTTATTGTTATTTGACTTTGTCTTATCTAGAAGACTTATTGTTAATTTTAAATTAAATATTTAATATTCATGTTGTATGTATTATGAGGTTAGGATTATTGTAGTTCTAGAAATTCAGCCTAGCACAGAAACAGCTTCTGCTGTCATTCTGATGGTAGTACTTTGTAAGGACAAATATCCTATAATTTATCTCCAACATAACACAATCTTAATGAACTTGTTTATTATTTTGCTAGTGTATAAGGAACCTTGGTTGTTATAAGTGGGTTGATGCATGATAACTGAAGGGGCACGTCACAGTTATGTTGGCAATTTGATTTCTTTGTTTATTTTGGCACTATTTGTTTTATTTGCTGAGCATGTCTTTTGAGGGATTCTCATCAAGAAGATCAAAGTGTTGAAAAACTATTTACTGAAGGGATATTGAACATTTAAAGCTGAACATCCCTACTTGAACGACATGCCCAAATACAGTGTTGAAATGTAAGTTTCACTTTAAACGAGTGCTACATAAAATGAGAGAGATTTTTGGTTATGTATTTAACTGTTTTCTGAAGCAGTGCATATAAATGGTTTGAAGTTTATAGATTATTTCTGGATAAAATTTTATGGCTAACTTTCAGATTGCATGCATAGAAGTAACACTTTCTGAATTAATCTGGGGATGTGGTTAGCTGCACAATGAAAACTTATGTTTACAGTTTAATGTTTTGGTGTGCATATCCAAATAAGGAAAAGTAAGGAAAGAAATCAAAAGTCAAAGTATTTCAAGTCTTGTCTACACCAACTTCAGGAAGGGAAAACTCTCCCAAAAGAGGTAACTCATTGTCAGTCTACACTTAGATATTGCACTGACAATGATTTCCTACTGAAAAAAGTGACTGATCTTCTAGCTCTCAATTTTTTTTCTGTGGGCAAATAAAGTTCAAAGAACTACATCTCAAGCAATTGCACAGGAAAAAAATCAAATGCTTTGCCCATATCTGCAAACTGATTAAATGGTTTCTGCGTCCTGTGTAAGTACTGTTACCAAAAGGGTTTTTAGTGAGTAATATAACATGTAGGATTGGACTTAGGGGCAGAGCTGGAGTTAGGGTTATGTTTAATGCACAAGTAGAATGAAGGAGGGGTTGAAAGCCTCCCAGCCCATCCTTCCTGATGTGTGCTAAACCAATGCCTACTCCTGCTCCTAAATCCAACCCTATAATTTACATTATTAAATACCGCGTCCCTAACAATAGAACCATTCACATGATACTTGATGTAGTAATTTACTGATAAAGGCTTGTTAGTGGAAGAGAAGCATGCATTGTCTTGTAATTTATTCTAAGCAGTCTTCATTGTTTCGTGCATTCTGTCTTTCTTTTTTTGTTATATGGGGTTCACTCTTTTTTGTCCTTTCATGATGTAGTGATATATATATATATATATATATATATATATATATATATATATATATATATATATATATATATATATATATATATATATGGGTCTACCTGATAACACCGACATGCAAAAACACCTTCAACGAAATCACCGACACCACAAAACCGAAAGTTCAAAAACATGAAACTTCACATGCTCGACAAACCACAATCCTGACAATCAACAAACAAAATAAATCCTCTGTCCAAAAAACACACACACAAAACACAAGCACACCAAAAACCGTACAAACCTACACTAAACCTTACATACACAATTATCTATGCACTAACCTTAACCCAAACCCTAACCCTAAGGTCCGCCACTATTGCACACTCACCTAACCCACGCCCTAACCCTAACTCAGTTAACCCGCCCCTAACCCTACAGTCTGTCACTATCGCACACTCACCTGACCCACGCCCTAACCCTAACTCACTTAATCCGCCCCTAACCCTAACTCCACACTTACCTTAACATGGTAGTGTTCTCAGCGTCGGGATTTTCAACTGTCGATCATCTCCATTGTTGATCTTCCGGTGTTGATGTTCTCGTCGTCAGTGTTTTGTAGTTTTGGCATTATCAGGTAGACCTATCTATATACATATATATATATATATATATATATATGTGTGTGTGTGTGTGTGTGTGTGTGTGTGTGTGTGTGTGTGTGTGTGTGTGTGTGTGTGTGTATATGTGTGTGTAGAGGATATAAAAAGTTTATACACCCCTGTTAAAATGCCAGGTTTTTGTGATATAAAAAAATAAGACCACAATAAATCATTTCAAAACTTCTCCTGCCATTAATGTGACCTATAGCCTGTACAGTTAAATTGAAAATCAAAGAAATATGTTAGGGGAAAAAATATAAAAATTAAAAAACGTACAATATGTTGGTAGCATAAGTGTGCACAACTTTAAACTAATACTTTGTTGTGTGTGCACACCCTTAAACTAATACTTTGTTGAAGCACCTTTTGATTTAATTACAGCATTCAGTCTTCTTGGGTAAGAGTCTATCAACATGGCACATCATAACTTGTCCATATTTGCCCACTCTTCCATGCAAAAGCAATCCAAATCTGTCAGATTGTGAGGGCATCTCTAGTGCACAGCACTCTTCAGGTCACCCCACAGATTTTCTATTGGATTTACATCTGGGCTATGGCTGGGCCATTCCAAAACTTTAATTTTCTTCTGGTGAAGCCATTATTTTGTTGATTTGGATGTTTGCTTGGGGTCATTGTCGGGCTGAAAGGAGAAATTCCTCTTCATCTTTAGATTTCTAGCAGACCGATGAAGGTTTTTGGTCAAAAGTGACTAATATTTGGAACTGTTTATAATTCCTCCACCTTGACTAAAGCTCCAGTTCCAGCTGAAGCAAAGCAGCCTTAAAGCATGATACTGCCACCACCATGCTTCACCAAAGGGATGGTGTTCTTTTGGTGATGAAAGTGTTTTTGCGTCAAACGTACCTTTGGGAATTGTGGCCAAAATGTTCAACCTTGGTCTTGTCAGACCATAACACATTTTGTCACATGCTTTTGGGAGACTTGATGTATTGTTTTGCAAATTTTAGCCAGGCCTGGATGTTTTTCTGTTTAAGAAAATACTTCCGTCTTGCAACCCTACCCCATAGTCCAGACATATAGAGAACATGGTAGATTCTTGTCACATGTAGTACACAACTAGTACTTGCCAGAAATTCCTGAAGCTCCTTCAGTGTTGCTGTAGGTCTCTTGGCAACCTCCCTGACCAGTTTTCATCTTGTCTCTTTATCAGTTTTGGTGGGCCATCAAGTTCTTTGCAACATCACTGTTATATTTTCTCCACTTTTTGATGACTATCTTCACTGCGTTCCATGGTATATGCAATTCTGCCAAAATTTTGTTGTATCCATTTCCTGACTAATACCTTTCAACAATGAGATCACATTGATGCTCTGTAAGCTCTCTGCTAACCATGGCTTTTGCTGTAACAGGACACTGAGTAAATGCCAGGAAAATCCTAGTAGGACAGCTGAACTTTATTTGGGGTTAATCAGAGTCTCTTTAATTGATGGCAGGTGTGTACCCAAGAAGACTGAATGCTGTAATTAAATCAAAAGGTGCTTCAACAAAGTATTAGTTTAAGGGTGTGCACACACAACAAAGTATTAGTTTAAGGGTGTGCACACTTATGCAACCAGCGTATTGTACCTTTTTTATTTTTTATAATTTTTTTTTCAATTGAATTGTACAAGTGTAGGTCACATTAAAGGTGGGAAAAGTTTTGAAATTATTTATTCTGGTCTCATATTTTTATATCACAAAAACCTGGCATTTTTAACAGGGATGTGAAAACTTTTTTCACTGTGTATATCTATATATATATATATATATATATATATATATATATATATATATATATATATATATATCTAGTTTACTTTCATTTCATTGAACGTGGTTTGTGTGATGTCATTCCATGAAGAGGACACCCGGACAAATCTCACAACGGTGACTAACATATGTTTGAATGGCTACAATGCGAATGCATTTAGCCATTCAAACACATGGACAAATGTCAAAATGGTTTTCAGCTAAAACCATTTTTGAAATTTGTACTCGGAGGCTTTACGTGATTTGCTTACTCGATTCTCAGAAATGCCTGCTCGCACAAACCATGTTCAGTAAAATGAAGGTATATATATATATATATATATATATATATATATATATATGTATATATATATATATATATATATATATATATATATATATATATATATATATATATATATATATATATATATATATATATATATATATAGGTCTACTTCAAAAGAATGAAAGACCACATTACTGAAGAAGAAATGAATGAGACAGCATCACCGAAACTTTACTTTCACGAATGACTGGAATGCCAAATAATTTCACAGGGTGAGTATCCAATTAGCCACCATCTAAGAACAAACTATACCTCACTACCTCAATCCCATTTAGGTGGGGGGGGGCTGCACCCCCCAACTAAATATACCAACTGTGGAATCACTCTACACTGTACAACAGGGCAATTTCCCCCTGTTGGCCACCATCTTACTTACCCTGTGAAATTCTTCAACATTCTGGTAATTTCTGAAGGTGAAGTTTCGGCAATGTCGTCTCGTTCAGTTTGTCTTCTATATATAGTTATAGGTTCAGTGGATTTTATCATATATTCATTACACTGAACATTTTGTTAGGAAGATTGTTTTGCCGACCTGCCAGTTCATCTCAGTGTGCCAGCATTTGCTTTATGGAATAACTACACAGTGGTGAATGTGATTTTACTCTTTCCTCACTGTTTTACAAACTTGCAGATGGTATATATATATATATATATATATATATATATATATATATATATATATATATATATATATATATATTTATAATTAGCAGGGACTGTAGGGGACTTGCCACCCTGAATATAACGTTTGTTTCTTTTTTTGCCTCATTTTAGTTTTGACCATTTGTTGTCAATATATTATATGCCAATTTAGTTAGACAGCAATATACATTTATATATGTCTATCTATCTGTATAAAGTTATATTATGTTTGACAAAAATGTCAAAAACACATTTCCAAAATGTATTTAATATAAAGTGGCAAGATCCACTGAATCCCTCTGTATGCATGTGTGTATATATATATATATATATATATATATATATATATATATATATATATATATATATATATATATATATATATATATATATATATATATATATATATATATATATATATATATATATATATATATATATATGGGTCTACCTGAAAAGGCCAAAATCCCATATTACTGAATACAAAATGAATGAGATGACATCACCAAAACTTCAGTTTCACAAACAACCTGAATGTTGAAGGATTTCACAGGGTAAGTAACCAAAGCAGAGCATGTATATTAGTGGTCCAAGTACTATTCTTGTAAAAATAGACATCACTACTATCCATATTGAGTTGTTGTACTTCTAAGACAGTGTAGTTAAGAGTATTCAAACTATGCAGTTATAGAGGAATTCTCTGCCTAGTATATTTAGCACTTGAATTAAAGCTAATAGTCAGAGGCTAACCAAAGAGGTTTCTCATCAAAACCAGAAATATCTTTAAATAGACCAGCTTAAAAGGTATCTTTCCTGTAGGTATTTCTCTGTGATCATGTTTATGTTCTGCAACATCCCTCATTTGTGGTATTAGATGAAATGGGACATGGTGTCAAAAGTACTAATTACAGCACTTCACTGAAGGTTAAAACTCATAAATCTGAAAGGACAGAATGTGTACCTCAAGTCACTGATGATCTTCTTTCTTCTTCTTCTTTCGGCTGCTCCCATTAGGGGTCACTACAGTGGATCATATGTTTCCATTCCCTCCTGTCCTCTGCATCTTGCTCTGTCACACCAACCACCTACATGTCCACTCTCACCACATCCATAAACCTTATCTTAGGCCTTCCTCTTTTCCTGTTACCTGGCAGCTTCATCCTTAGCATTTTTTTCCCAATATACTCGGCATCTCTCCTCAGCACAAACCAATGTAATCTTGACTCTCTGGCTTTGTCTCCAAACCTTCCAACCTGGACTGACCATCTAATATACTTATTCCTAATCCTGTCCACCCTCGTTACACCCAGTGCAAATCTTAACATCTTTAACTCTGCCACGTCCAGCTCTGACTCCTGCCTTTTTTGTCACCTCAAGTCACTGATGATAGTTTAGAAAAATTTTAAGAATGCTTTGGTTGAGCCAGTTGCTTATGATTCAATATTACTTCTTGTATGCAAAGACTGAAGCATAAAAATTGATACTTATTAAAATAATTCAAGTTATTTTTAAGCAAACAGAATCAAACAAAATCAACAGATTTAATAAATAGTGATGTAAAGGTCAAGAAACATTGCTAGCTGAAAACGTGTATAGATCATCAAGAAATAAATAAAGGAATCAAAGAAGAATATTAACAATTTCAACAAGTGATATGGCAAAGCACACCCGAACCTGCTGAATGCAGCTTGATTAAAATACAAAATCAAACTAACATAAAATCAAATTCTGTAACCATAGAGAGGATGGTATACAACTAAAATCAGATGTAAACTTTAATAGCAAATATAAAACTCATAAGGAATCACAATAAAACATGGTAAAAAATATAAGTATAAGAGCTCTAAGATTAGCCCTTTCAGCTTGATGCCTTCCTCAGATCTTCTAGAATATAAGAGACAGCTGCACTTAAATAATTGAGAAGTGCTCTAATATCATAAAGAATCATTGAGGTTAGGATTTCATGTTTTTAGTTTCCTCCTCTTTAATAATGGTTTAATAATGGTTTTAAAGGAGCCATTCTATTCAGTCCTGATGTTTTATCAGCCTAAGTTTATGATCTATCTTAATTCATTTATCTCAGTTCTATTAACTTTATCACCACCTCTTGGACTCTCTTTTATAATTTTCAGCTCCATAAAATGAAATTTATGGCCAGGATGAGCACAGATATGCTAGATTAAGTCATTGGTTTTATTTTGGAGCATTATATCACTTAAGGGGTGTAAAATTCTGTCCTTGTGGGGTCTATTAGTTTTTTCAACATAGAAATGAATGCATGTATTACAGCAAGTAATGTATATAATGTCTTTGGTGTTGCAGTCTGCAAATGTGTCAAGCATATATTTTCTCCTAGTAGTTGGCGGAGGTGGTGCTGCGGTAGCGTTGTCGCCTCACAGTAAGACTTTGTCCTGTTCGATTCTCAGCTAAAGTGGCTTCTGTGTGGAGACATGCATGAATGGGTGTACCTTCATTGAAGGTTGTGCATCAGGGCTGGCAACTCGGTACGTAAAATTCTTCTTCCAATCATTAGCGGACCGGAGTTCCGCTGTGGCGACCCCTAACCGGGAAAAGCCAAAAGATACAACAAAAAAGTTGGATGTATAAAACAGTTACTAGAATTAATGGATGAACAGACTTTGCATCTTTTGCAAGGAAATATGCTTTGCATGTTGCAGTTAAGGTGGATACTTTGTTGGCTTTCTCATGACATAATATCCATTTCAAATTCCGTCTGTTCTTAAAACAAAACCAGGGTGATACATTTGATATTGTCATCTGCTGTGAGAATATTCCAGTTGTTCCTTATAACTTGACCCACTTGTTTTGCATCATTGCTATAGGCCATTAAACATCTTAATCCTCCTGCATAATACTTTTTCCTGTTATTTTCTCAATTTCATCTTGCCTAGTGCTATTAGTGAAATAGTTCATAGCTGTTGTATGCCTAAGTGTCCTATTTTCCAAGACTTTTTCCTGAATTTCCTCATTCTTGTATCCTTGTAGTTTGAAATCTCTTCTTTGCTGTTCTATCTTTTCTTCATAATCCTGCTCATTGGTACAGATCCTTGAGAGTCTTAAAAGTTGTCCTTTGATGACATGTCAATAGATATGCCTGGGATGCATACATGTTCTATGTAATAAGTGGTTCCTCCAGCAATCTTTTTTGTTTAAGGATATATCAAGGCTACCATCTGCGCCATTGCTCTTATGTAAAGTACAGAGTTTTGTAGTCTGTGTACTTTGTAGGGGTTCTGTTCTCACTGCCATCAGCTGTTAGTGTGTGTGTGTGTGTGTGTGTGTGTGTGTGTGTGTGTGTGTGTGTGTGTGGGTGTGTGTGTGTGTCTAGCCAGAAGACCAGAAGTATGTATTTTTCACTTACTCCTGCAATCACATGAATTGACAGTATTTTGACATTTGCACATGCCTACACATCCATTTCATGTAGGCCTCCCAACATCTTCTCTTCAACATACTTTGCTGATGTCATCCAATATAAGTTGTCCTGCAGCCATGTAAAAGTCAGACTTGTGCAGGAGAACTTGCATAATGTACTGAGTTTTGTAGTCTGTGTACTTAGGTAGGCCTTTTACACCAGTATGTGGGTCACTGTTATTGACATATTTTCCTCATCAGAGCCTGCTAATGTCCTTAGCTGTAAAGTGTTGTCTGAGACATTCAAATTCAGACTTGAGCAGTGGTGCTTGCCTTAAATACAGAGTTCTGTAGTCTGTGCACTTAGCTAGGTAGGGGTTCTATTCTCACTGCAGTCAATGACTTTTACAAGATTGCAGTTCAGCTTATAGTGGATGACATCAGCAGGGCATGTTGGAGAGAAGATGTTGGGAGGCCTGCATAGGTTCATAGCTTCATAGGTTCATAGGAGGTTACTAGTCTAATGGCCCTAGGGTGTTTTCATGCATAGCTGTATAAAAAAAAACAAGTACCCATATTTAGCATATTTAGATGGTCATTGTTAGCAGATCAATTTTGTGATCAGCACCAAATTGCCCCATCCATGAGGGACATAGGTGCCAACTCTGGGGTGAATTTACAATCACCCATCCATTTGTCAAGGTTGCACTTGAATAGGGTCATTTAGGAGCACTGCTTCACATACAGAGGGAGGCTATTACAGATGAGTGACATTCACTGGGAGATATATCTGTCCCCCAGCATGTTTTGTTTATGTAACAGGCTAGGCTGAGATCCCTGGGGTGAGTTATTCTTGTCCCCTTTGATTGGCACATGCCCAGCATTTCCAGTAGGGCAGGGTCTGAGACTGATCTGTAATCCAAGCATAGATGACCTCTCAGTAGCCTGCTTGATACTGAGTACAGTAACAGGTCTTTCAGTCTTTCCATGTATATCATGTTTTGGAGGCCCTGGATTCTCCCAGTCACAAACCACTGTGTTTTCTCCAGTTGTTGCATGTGTCTGGTGAGGTGCAGACAGAAGGAAACATTGTACTCAATTAGTGGTCTGAAAAGGGTTGAGTACAATAGAGCTATGTCCTCCCTAATCTTGGATGTGAGGCCTTATTTATGAGATGTGCAATGTAGAATATGTGCTCACCACTACAGACACGTAGTGATTGAAGTGAAGATCGCTATCAACATGTGTTCCCAAGTCTCGCAACACTGTGTTTGATCTTAGAGGGGTGTTATGTATATCATTATCAGTGGGGTACTTCATTGCCATAGGGGACAATGAGGCATTTTTTGCTTTAAGGTTCAGCTTGTGAGTTTGGCACCAATCATTTGTCTGTGTCAGCCCCTTCTGTAATAGGTTAACATTGTTTGGGGACTCTGTATGACTGTCTCCAGTTAACAGTCATCTTCAGCTTGGTAAGCCACAGGCCATCTTCCATAGTCTGGAGTTCAGGGAAATAGTTTACAAACAGTTGATGGGGCCAGCACAGATCCTTGTGGTATTTCACTGGTAAGTTGTCAAGTGGTGGAGATGCAGTCCTCAGCTTTGACAGTGCGTGTTCTGTCAATGAGCCAGTTGACTATCCATCTAGTAATGTATGGGTTTATCCTCATATGGGAGATTTTCCCTGTGATACCTGAATGGGGGATAGTGTCAAAGGCCTTGGATAACTGACATAGGCTGTATGTCCTGTTATACATCATCCAGGTCTTTGCAGTCATTATCAAAGGACTCCACTAGGTTTAATAAGCAAGACCTCCCCTTGGCAAAACTAAAATTGGTCAGGTCAAGTGTGCTGAAAATCATCTATGTCCCTGTGGATAAACCGAAATGGGTCAGGTCAAATGTGTTGAAGGTCACTTATGACCTGTGGATAAGGCCCATGCTGATTGCATCCATAGCCTTGCAGATAGAGCTTTTAGGCTTATGGGTTAATAATTGCAGTCCTGCATCTTAACAGATTAATATGCATTACACATCACCCAACATTTGATATTAATTTCTGTAGCATAGGTGATATACGTGTGAAAAACCTACTGAGACACCACAGTTGCAGTGCTTGGGGAAGGAAACACATGGCTGTATTATAAATATGTGACACACTGTTAGATATGGCCTTCATTTATTATGTTTCCACAGTAATTTCATGTCATAAACAGGAAATGGACAGTAAACAACAGTAATACATAATAATATTTACATTTCCATAGGTCACCAAGCAGTGAGCCACATTGTTAAAGTCTGAGAGTTAATATTCAATCTATGAAACGCACCTGCTGCTTTACTGACTCTGTGGAAGCAGGTGTAAATGCATTGACACATTTTGTTTTGAGCTCCTATAATACTGGGTTTGAATCCAGGTATATGTAAGACTTTTAATTAATTTTAAATAACAGTGATAATGCAATGACATTAATTCTTCATAGTACATGTATTGCTGTGTGTTTGCAGAGTACAGCTGGGTTAAATGACATTCTGTAGCGATAACCACAGCATTGTATCACCACTCACCATCACTTGGCATTGCTGAGTGATGTGAAACTCCATGCAAACACAGAGGTCAAAAAGTGAAGGGATCCATTGCTTTTTCTAATACTTATGTGTGATGTGTGATTCTATTTTTTGTCCAGATTATAGGTGTTAAAATGGGCTAGATAGGAAAGTAGTTAAATGGGGAGCAAACAGGTGGAAGAACAAAGGGAAGCAATATAGGAATGGGCAGAAGGGAGGCAGGAAAGAAACATAGCCATTTCTTCAATGGTAAAAACTGATCATATGTGCAGAATATTAGCTGAATTTGGACTGTCAGCTCCAGAGAGAGGGGTGACAACAAAGTAATCATGTTGTATAGGCAATTGGACTCAATCCAGTGTGTCAAGAAAACACGTGTGAAATGCAGAGCTATATATTGGATATTTTTTGTGGGACAGGTGCCCATTTTTTGTTTTTTAATTCAGTAAGAGCGGACTGCTGGGTAAGGGATGTAGGTATGTTTGGGTCAGGTAAATTGGTTAGGCGAGGAAGCAAATGCAAACAAACAAGACAAACAAGACAAGACACAGGGATGAGGTAATGCGCAAACCTGAACAACAATGCCAACCATGTTTGCATGATGTTAAGCAGAGCACAGCCCTGCCAAGCAGGGATGAAATCAATATTTGAAATAGAAAGGCGAATCTGACACTTGACCTTAGTCTGAGGTGTGTCTGCTGATGTAGCTTGGAAATATATATTGAAAATTGTAAGGCAACTGTTAGATGCGTTAAGTTTGCAGACATGCACTGGGAGCACAAATGTAATGACCTGACACTTTTTTTTTTGCCTTATACACTGATAAAAATTGATTTTAACACTGTCATATTCAAACCTAGACATAAAGGACAAAACATTTTCTTCTACAGCATTGATTTTCAAACTTTGCCACAGAAAAAGTGCTGCTCAGACATAGTCTAGATTCATACATTAATACAGGTGACAGTTTGAGCTATTACTCATTTATATGTGTGACCTGAAAAGGAAATTAGATATAGATCTAGTTGTGTATGTGAATTATGTAATTGTGAAGCCCATGCATTCCAGATCTTAGAATTATACTTACAGAGATGTAGTAGAAAGTATACTCTCAGTCATACATCTGAAAACACAATAATGGTGTCTCAGCCCTCATACATATAATTCATATCAGCTCCACTATCTAAAGTGTTGTAAGTAAGACTGAATATAATGGGAACTGGAACAACAGTAAACATGTATGGAATATCCTGTATTAGAACCCAGTACTATGTGTGTGGCAGTCCTACATTTACACATGTTGCCACAAGAATCTTGAAATAACACTGATCTTTTTTTCAGTGCATTGCTATAAACCACACTGTCACAACAACAAAAATAGGTTTCACACCCTGTACTAGAACCCAGGACCATCATTACTCCAATCCTACATTTACACCTGCTGTCACAGAACTGGTTACGTGGCATTTTCTAATTTCCTAATCATTGTCAAGGTCTCTGTGTTAGCATTGCTTAGCGGGTTTGACCAGTGCCCGACAGAATTAATTGAATGTATTCAGTTTCATATATTGTCTGTCTGAGTCCTGCCTGCAGGTGTTTGATGGCTGCAGCTGTTGGGTAACCTTGCTAACTGTCTCGCATTGCCGTTAAGTGCAGTTGCATGGTGAAACACAAAAATTGCGACAATAGATTTTTTTTTACCTTTGACCTTTTACAGACACCCTGTTTGAAGGTATTCTGCATTCTGTATGCTTCTTGGGTGGGACGCTAGTCCAGTTTGCTCACTGCCATGCATTGTGCAAACTAGATAAGCACGGCCAAACCTGACATTCATTTTGTTTGTTTCCCACATTTGTGATAAACCTTGCTTTGTGCATACTGGCCCCCAAAAATAAAGAAAAAAATTAATTAATAAATAAATACATATGTAAAAAGGCAAATGTAGCTGAAATGAGGAAAAGCAATCTATGACATACAAATTAAACTCTCACACTAAACAACCTTCAGAACATCCCTCATTGCCACACAAACACCTTTGCAGACAGGAACTGAAATCATTCTGCATACAACAAACTGTAACATCATCTACAGTAATGTGACACCAGATAAGTGTTATTTGTACATTTATTAATTTTGGATGTAGTGCACTAAGTGATGAAACAGTCAGTTATGAGTATTGTTTGCAAATAGACAGCTCTTTCTTACCTCTCTGTGATTGTTGCTCATTTTTCTCTTATCTGACCATTTACCTGAGACATGCAGTCTGTAAGCCATGCTATATAATTTTCCTTAAAATGTGTGTGGATATTAAATGACAATAATACAATATGCAGTTGCCAACAAATGAAGGGGATGTTGGATGTCAATAAACAGAAACTTTGAATTGTGTGCTACTTATTTATATTTCCACCCTTGACAAAATTACTTCTAACAATTTGTAAGCCTAACCTGACACCTCCACTAGATGTAGGACATTCTGCATTGCTGTTGTGTTTTCTTTCTCCCTACCAGCAATCATTCACAGTTGCAATCCATTAAAACCAAACACAGAGCGGGTGCCTGTGCTATGTTTACATCCACTACATGGATTCAAGTATTGGGGATTCAGCAATTTATAATGAGTTCACACTTCATTTGCATCTTCACTGTGCTAACAGCTCTGAATCTACACCATAAAAATGTAACCATGCAGCTACTGAAACTGAAGGTGAGGAGACTTGTTTATGTAGAGAACACAGAAAAGAGGGTATTACTTTGGGATATATCTGCACAGAAGATTACTGAACTTGAGAAGATATGCTTGCATTTTGTCAGCTATATACTGCATATGTTGAAATTTAATTAATAATTACTCTGTTTAATAATTTAATGTTTATATTTTGATTAGCAAAGGCTTCACTTTTATCTGTAGGCATTGAGTGTACTGGTGATGTGGGCATGCCTGTCAGGGCATTTCACAGGTATACATGATTGGTAATACCTTAGCATGGAACATTCTGTGTTAAATCTGTACACATATTTTGGGAAAAGTTCGTTTGACAGTACTTGTAGCATTTCAAAGATGGCTTGTTAGAAAAATGTGTCATCTGCCTGTTCTGTTGGCGGTTGGGGAGCAAAGCTGTATTTCTGTAATGGCACAAACAAGGACATGTTGCATTATTACTCTCCTATTTTGCATCCAACCTGTTGTTTATATTTCAAATTTGTAGACTGTTTTATGTTTCTCCAGTGAGTTATACTGAAATGCTAGGTTTTCTGTTGTATCTGAGAAGAGTCATTTTGTAGTTATGTAATACTTATGTGTATTATCTTTCTGCTGCCTTTTAGGACAAATAGGACTATTACTTACCTTGTAAATTCAGCAGTTGCAACAGTTTTAGTTTGGGGCTGAATCTGTCTGATGCAGTACACAGCAAATACTTGGGGGGTAAAGGTTGTGAGAGTCACTTGGTATCAATGCTACTATATGTATGTGCATAGGAGGAAGGTTTTAGGCCATTAGGTGGTGAATAAGTGTGATATGCATTGTTTCTTAGCCAGCACAAGGGAATATTGAGCACACATATGTCTGCCTAAACCACAGCAGCTGCTGCTTCCCTCTCTGTCTCCTCACCTGTGTGTGGCTGTTACAACCTTGCTGTTGGTGGTGAGCTGTGTGCTACTTCCCCTTTTTGATCCTGCTGAAGCTGTTTTCTCAGGATGATGTTGAGTAGCATGGCACATGCTGAGAATATTTCAATACATGTCCGTGGATTAGATGTATCTATCCACCGGAACCATGACTTCAGCACCCCAAACACACACTCTATAATATTTCTGCTTTGACTGTGTGCCTCATTATGGCTTTCTTCAGCAGGTGTGTGCATTTCTCATGGATGTCATCAGCCATAGTTCCAATACATAACCTGCATTCCCAGTAAATGACCCTATGAGATATCCCCCTAATGAACATCTGATACAGTTTGGAAGTGTGCTGGATATGTGCATCATGGCAATTGCCCAGGTTGCCAGCACACACATTCAAGATGATTTCTTTGGCATTTCACATGACTTGGCAGTTAATAGATTGGAAGTCCTTTCTATTAATGTAGATCCTTCCCTGCTTCCCAAAAGGTGCCTTCATTTCTACATTTGTACAGTCTATGGCACCCAGTATGTCAGGGTAGTGTGCTACAGGGTAGAACTCCTCCATATTTCTGGCCCCATCCTCAGGAGTACAGGGAAAAGGGTTTATATCAGCCTGTCAAAATGGCTGAATATCGAATACCAGATGTTCGAAATGTAAAGTTTGAACACTGGTAATTGCAAAGCCGCAGAACACTGAATTCTTTGCCAGGGAAAGAAGTTGCTGGGCTGTTTCTGTGGCTTTGTGAGTATCAGGACTATAGTGGGAAGTTATGGGTCAGGTTCAGGTAAGTGTGCGATTGTGTGGATGTTAGAGTTAGGGCGCAGGTTAGGTGAGTTAGGGTTAGGGCACGGATGAGGTGGGTGTGCAATAGTGAAAGACTTTAGGGTTATGGCAGGATAGGTGTGTTAGGGTTAGGGCTCGGGTCAGGTGAGTGTGCAATAGTGACAGACCTTAGGGTTAGGGTTTTGGATGGATAGGTAGTAATGTATGTACAGTTTAGTGCAGGGTTAGATGTAGGATTTTAAGTGTATGTGTGTGGATTGATGTTGTTTTGGTGTGTTTGTGTTGCATGTGTGTTTCTTGGAACAGCGATTCTTTTCCCTGGGAAAAAAAATTTGCTATTCTAAGACTTCGATGTTTGTGCAGTTCATGGTTTGAAGTTCAAACATATGGTGTTCAAACTTCAGACGTTTCGATGAACTGATATAGACCCCAGGGAAAATATATGGGGTCACTAGCATGTTTGAGCATAGCATTCAAGAATTGATGGATGATCCTGGATGCTGATTCCTGTGACACCCCAGCATGTCCCCTGTTGGTCTCTAAAATGTAGCTGTGGCTAAAATTCTAAATGCTACACATACCTTCATCTCCACTGGGATGGGTTCCCCTCAGTTTGCCCTGGCTCTGAGTTGAAGGTGACAGAAGTTGCACAGTTCCTGTAGTGTGTTTCTATACACCCTGTAGAGCTCTACAATTTCCACATCGTGTACATTGTGATGAGTTACCTGGGATCTGAAAACTCTTCTCCTTCTTGGCCTTGCTCTATTAGCAGCAGCAGCAGCATAGACTTCAGCCTGTTGCACATACACATGAATTAAAGCAACAACCTAACTTATTTTCTATGTTGACTCCTTTCAATGGCTGTATTCCAATAGGTTTTGGAATTCACAGGGAAAACCAGCACTGAGTCTGCACAGTTGCTTTACAGCTTGTTGAATAGATCCTCCATTTTGGATTGGATGATTAGCATACAATTCAGCTGCTTATTCTCTTATTTGCATTCCACAGTGTTTACCTTGTTTGAAAGGTTGTGCATGGTTCTACACACTGTGTAGAGACACTTACTGAATCCAAAGCAGTACACCACCTTGTGGGATTTATTGTATTTGGCTGAAGTACTTTGCCCATAGTGAAGTGTTGTTTTTGACTCAAGACTAAAAGGTAAAACTATTTATTTTTGAACTTTAACACTATAATGTTCCTTATGTTTTTCTGAAAATTTCCTCTTAGTTTCTCCAAAATAAATTTACTGACAGGGACATTGTTTAATGAAAAATACATTTGTAATATCAGAAAAATTAGTAGTACATAATTTAATATTATAAATAATAGTTCTAATTCCATTGCCATCTTATGGTAAGTTACAAACACTACAATTTCCACTACTGTGCACTTATTTTCCTAAGAAATTCATAATGATGTTATGTTTGGATGGTTATAGTAGCTATGAATTATCATACCTTTGATGGTCATGCCTCTAGAATTGAAAACTCTAAAACCCTGGAAACCGCTATCCTTAAGTCTGCATCACATTCAGTTAAGGGCCAGTTATCTTTGGTGCATTAAATTAATGCATTACTATATCAAGGTGCTATTTAGCAAAAATATTGTCCCATTGAAGGCATTTTTATCATTACTACTTCTCGTACCACTACGTTAAAGCCATTTCCAAAAATCAGTGGTTGTCTATTCCTCTCACAAGTATTGTAATATTTCTTTTGCACATCACTTCCTAAAAAAAGGCTAAATAAAAACTTTGCTTCCTTTAAAAATTCATCCTGTTCACTAGAATTATGACTTGCCCTTAAAAATTCTTCATAGGGAAGAAACACAAGCAACATTTGGAATGATTACTTTTATCATGCAAAAAGGTAGCAGTACTAAGCTCTTTTTTAATTTGTATTATTATTTTATACCCTACTTTCCTTCTCAAGCCAAATATGGAGAATTAGTTAGCTTGCTGTCAACTTTAATTGTAAATTAGAACCCAAATCTGTTTTCTTGCAATGCCTCAAAAATATATATTAAATTAATCAAAACTAACTTTGCCTACCAGCTGGAAATCATCTATGTATTTGACATCTAATACTAAATTGTTTTTAAAGGTATGCAGCGTACATGCATTATATGTCAAATATTCCCATTGTTAAATTTGAAAATGGGGGAGCATAACTATCATCCATAATTGTTCCCTACTCCTTCTTATAAATGTCATTATCAGAATTGTATAATATTTAAACTAAACCATTTCAACTCACAAACATAAGAAAATGTAGGGCTACATCCTAAAAAAAATCCTTATTTCCTAGAGCAACATAATTTGCAATGCCTGTATATAGTTCATTAACATCAGTTGTGACTCACAGCTAAACCTGATACCATACAATCTTGTCCAGTTTATCTAACACATCAGCAGAGTTCTATACATAACATTCTAACCATCTAACATATTTAAAAAATATATCATTAATTATAAAATCCATTTATTTAAGATACCCTTGATAATTCACATATTATTATTTTGTCAGTTAATTTATATGAATATATATATATATATATATAAAACACAGGTATAATTACTTCCATTTGCGCTAATTGTTATACACATCTTTTTAAAAAAATGTAATTTCACGACCTTGGCTAAAAAAAAAAATTGAATTTACTCCAAGTGTTTTTACTATATGTAACACTGTAATATAGATGTTCTGTACACATTTTGATATAGTGTTTACTGTGTGATTATTATTTTCTACACTTATCAGATAGTTTTATCACTAAATTTTAATTTGACCATCTTAATGTACACTATTCATATTACTTTTCACAGTTCTCATAAATCTGAAACCATTTATTTTCATTAATTTTCTAAAAAGAATTTAGCAACATATTGTTAGACAAAGGCATAGACTGATTTTTTACTATGAAAGGAATGTATAATGGCATATATGCTGTATCATCTGAGATGTTTTCCATTTCAAATGAAACAAATTCAGACCATGAAGAATCATAACACATACTTTCCATAGTACCATGAATATTTGACACATTTCTTTGATTTTTATGAAAACATAACTTCAACTAAAACTTCTGTATAAAATGATATTGCTCAATTCTCATTCAATAGCATTTCAGAAATTCTTTTTAGAATGAATTTTAACCCTAGTAACAGAACTTACTTTTGAATGACAGAAAATTAATAGCCAGCTAAACTGACAAATAAATGCCTATTAAATTCTATCAATTTGTTACGTAATAATTTCAAAAGATCTAATGGCAAATATCTTCCTTACCATTTTCACAAAAAAATACCCTAGAGACATTTATAATGCTTGTTTTCCCATTTGTCTCATTGAATATCTTTAATTTGTTTCTTTATCTTTTGTAAAACATGCTGCTGCCTCCTCCATATGTTCTGTTTCATTCTCTTGCATTCTGTCGCTGGAAGTGCCTCACAGTGTATACACCAACACTTCAGTTCCTCTCCTTCATTTAGTAACTTTGTGCTGCTACTTTTGAAACAAAAATGTAGTACTATTTTTATAAACCTAAAGGTCATTTTTAATTTTCTTTTACTTCCTTACTTTTAATGCTTCGTACACCACAGAAAACTCCTGGTTCAAATCCCAATCTGCACTCTCAAGTATTTCCCCCTTTTTTCTTTGATCTCTCTCATAATGCTGTTCCTTGTTTCTTGCCATATCTTAATGACTCAATTTTAGTTCACTCAGTCACACATATATGAGCATTTATATAGTGTACCTCAAACTCATCTTCTCTCAAAGGACTACAGGGATAATTAAAGTCTACAAGCACCCTGGGGTAAGTTTAAGTCTAACCTAACCCAAGAAATGGGTTATTTTGTAGCGCTGATCTAAATATAGACTGAAGAAAAGTATATGATGATTGCATTCACACCAGTGCAGTACTTCATAGTCTTTCTCATTTAATAAATCTTTCTATCAGCACCAATATATCTATGAGATGCAACACTCTAAATTGAGCTTTCAAAGCTTTAGCTCCTAAGTGTCATACAGTCTGAAGTGTGGCTAATTTATAGAATGAACATCTGAATTTATGTGTCACATGAGGTCATGAGAAAATTCCTTAAATATCTTATTAACAATTTCAAACAATGAGAAAATGAGAGAAAAACAAATAAATGAATCATTTACACAGTTTAATAACACGTCAGAAAAATTATCCAATATTTTTGAGAGTAACTATTGGTACAGTAATGGAAAAACTAAAAAACTGCTTTAGGACCACTGTTAAGTAAGTTTGAGACTTTAGTTCATGGTTTAAAAAATAGACCCTATGAAGATAATCTCATTATCTTATTTCCTAAGGTCATGATACATCTCACAAAGAATAAAGGTTAAGTTACACAAGAAATATAGCCAGTCCTGAGCCAGGCCCAGGAACAATTATGCAAATACTATGATCAGTTAACTGGACTCCTCTTTACACCATAGACATTGCTGGCACTGTAAAGTTCTTCATTACAGCTAAGGGATCTGCTTTGAGTTATTGTACAGATCAGGAATATGTTATTGTTTATTTCCCTTTGGTTCCAATGTAACCAAACAAAGCATGTTTCTGATTCTGCAAAATGTAGGAAAGCCAAGAATAAAGCAAATATGGCTGTCTTTACAAAAGCAAAACTATTAGCAGGAAGTAGAAGACTACTAGTTTCCATAATTGTATGAACTGTAGGAGCTATATAGATACGCATCTTCACCCAGAATATAATCATACACCTTCTGTGTCCCCTTGCATAAATCATAAGGATGCTATGAGTCTGGTTTCCAACAAATATAATTATTTCCACATATAGACCTCGGCAAACAGAGAATGCCAAGTCTTTGTCAACACTGTTACAAATGACCATGAATATGACCAGATTCTTAAACTAAAACTTGGATCATCATCAACAGGCAAACTTCTTTTGAAGTTCATAAACCTCTTTTCGGCTACTCTTATACTCCCTCTAACAATTCTGGTCAACTGTACAAGTAATAAAGTTTTTCTTTCATCTGCCTGGAAAGGAAAACCTACTCTACATAAAGGTAGTATATTACAGGTCCTAAACAAATGCAAACTTATTACTACATTGTCTCCTTTATCAAAAATAATGGAAGCATTGTGTGTAGTCACAGCTTTTATAGCATTTATACATTTATAAACACATTTTCAAGATAAAAGATGGATTCATACAAAAAGATGGAGTCATACCTCTCAACTTCTTAGTTCAATAAATCTGGACAATGCCTAGAATTATGGAGGGGGGCATATGCCCAAAATAGGGACAGCTTTTAAATATTGCTCATAAGAGAGTTGCTAGAACAACAGGATTTGTGTTAGCATCATTTTCTGAAAGATATGCCATCTGAATCTCAAATATATGTCATTATTTAGTGACAAACATCCTAAGTGATTTTTAAGAAAACACACATTTTATAAGGAACAGACAAAAAAATATGAGGGCAAAATGTGGACATTCTACAAAAATCTAGACAGTTGAGATGCATGGATGGAACAGCAAAATTGTTGGATGTTACTGATTTCATACATGCCCAAGTAAGATAATGTTTCTGGGATGCTGTTTTTAGACCTGTGAAAAGCTTTTCATTATAGTGCACCATGTAATATTTTATCTAGTTAAACAATGCCATTCATTGCTATCAGGTGGTTTGTTAGATGCCACTCTGTAAGGTGAAATATTGAAATCTCAGCCTATTTGCAGTGATGTATGTCGTACCTTGAAGCTCGGTGTTAGGACCTGTCTTACGTTACTGTGGCAGTGTGATGATGATGCAATTATCCTCTTTTCTGCTTTTACTTTGTCTCTAATTCATACTAAGTTAGAAACAAGAAATAATGCTCAGTAGAGAGGGTATTATCAGGGAATTAACACACATCTGTGGAAGTGCATTAATTCATTGATAATACCCTTTTTTAATGTATTTATTTATTAAAAATGTATTCTTGTTAATGTACAAAGCCACATTTAGGAAGTGTAAAAATGTCAATAATTTTTTCTTCTATCTGAGCTTCATGGCACCTTAATATGATGCAATGAAATGGTGGACTTATTTTTTTCTATTGGCATTACCATCCCATTAGCACCAAACATTCATTAACCAGTCAAGTTGGCAATATACAAGTTATCCATTCTTAAAAATACTTCATGTGTTTGCGTTCATAACTTTCAGCTGTGGGACTGCACAGTTGGAGGGGTTCTACTATGAAACTTTGAAGTCCTAAAAGTTGACGAGTCAAAATAAATATCCAAAACACAGAAGAGAAAAAAAAATAGATGTATTTATTTATTTATTTATTTTTTATTTTGCAGGGCGGGGAGGACAAGCCCTCCACACCTTCAGAAATAATATATACCACCTGTATGGTCCTGCCAATTTGAAGAAGGGAGAAATTGCCCAAAACAAGTAAATCTTTGCTTGCTCACAGTTAGAAACCACAATGGCAATGATTTCCTATGGAAAAACAGCATTATGCATTTCATCTTTTTCTTCATGCTTTTGACACTTGAGCAATTTCACCTTGAGCAAAGACCTTTTGGAAGACAAAGACTATGCCAATTCTGAGCAATAGTTATGGTATAGATAAGACATTATTTAATTTAGCTTAAATTTAGATCCTTGATATGTCCTGTGCTAATAGTTCAGGAATTCAGACAGTAGATTATATTAAATTGCTAAGAAGTTTGAATTAATGAAAATAAGCTCACATTTGTTCTCATTGCAAATTCTGTCTTAACCAAAATCAAGAAGGTAACTAAGGAACTATAGCATCTTTACAGGTTCAAAACATTCCTTCTATCCAATGTGAGTGAAAAACAAAATAATGTCGATGTACATCCTCACTAAGTTAGCACCTGCTCACAAACCTACACTGACCATTAACAAGCTTATATTAAGATACAGTGGATTTTCTAGATATTCATCAGGTCATTGTAGAAAATACAAAAATAAAAAGCGGTCCAACCACTGCAATAAGGTGCCGATAACTTATTAAACAGGCTATTAGTGGTTAGTACAATCAAATCATTCATGTGATTAACCACTAATAGCCTACTAGTTAATGGTATAAAAGTTTGCAAAGTGTTTAAGTATATTATCTGATGAAGTCTTGAGTTCTGAAATGAAAGCACTCATCTGTTGTGTGATTTTAGACTGTTTAAATACATTATTGGCACCTTACTGCAGTGGTTGGACCGCTTTTTATTTTTATGGTGTTTATAGATTATTGTAGAAAAAAGGCCATTGTATTTCATTATGTGGCATAAACTGTCTGCCTTTATATAGGTATATTTTGCCTGCTAGTATATCTCCTTACCCAGTAGGGCCAGCAACTGTTGAGCCTGATTTGGACTATTTTGATGAAGGGGGGGCATCAATCAACTACAACCCTTCCTCCATGCCTGCTACCTGGACTTAAGACTGATTCATATTAGGGATGTATGCAATCAATGTATATTAAAAATAAAACAATATATTTATATATTAACTTACATTTTGCTATAAGATGTACTAAAACTCATGGATTATCCCCCAGATCAAATATCTCCTTTAGTTCCTATTTCAGGGTCTGATTAATTCACTCAGGTACACTATAAGGGACCTATTTGCTCAGTCTTTCCTAAATGATGATTTTTCAGGTGGGTGCACTCTGGCTTCAGAGTAAATCTATTGCAAAACTCCTGTACTACTGCCCAGATCTTCTGTACATGGATTAGAGATAGCTGTGCACTTCTCCTTTGTCTGTCCAACATTGTTTTTTTTTTGTTTGTTTTTTTTTACTCCTGTTTTGTCTCCATCCTTTTCCTGTTTGTAGTCATTTGACTTAAACCTTTCTCTTTTGCACATCACATGTCCAAAATGCAAATACTTTGCTCTTTGTGTATTATTTTCTCCATAGAAACATAATACTGTAAGATGTTATGGCAGTGTACAGGTACTCCTCTTAATGATTTTGTTTACTGAATTCATGTATCATCTTTAGTTTTGATTGTGTTCATTTATGCTATGTATTATTCTGTCTTGTACCTGTCTACATACTTGCTTTTATATTACCACTGTAATGTAGTGAAATTGATTAAAATGTATTGTATGTTTTTCATTCCCTCATTTCATTCATTTATATTTCATTACTAGGCTGGTGCACTGATCTGAATGGACCATTTGCTGGCACAGCCCAAGTGAATAGGATCACATAAAAAATGAACAAGACATATTTACAGATATAAGGATATGCTACAACATTTAGTTCAAGAAGTAGTTTACAATTACCCTCACACAGCCCAACCTTGTAAATATTGTAAATAGCATTCTACTGTTGATGTGTGTATGTAAACCGTATTTACATTTTCTTAAAAGGTTTGTATGTAAATTGTTTCCACACTTAACCCATATCTGTTTTCCTCAAATGAAACTGTGTGATCCCTACCTTCAAGCTTAATGAATTTGTTAACTATGCATGATATCGAATGCATTTATGAGTAACTATTCTACATAATATATTTAATATTAACCATAATTTGTATCTAAATTGTATAATGCATCTTGGAGCTTTTCTCCCTGGGCCTCCACTGAAAATTCAGCCCAGTGGACTTCTCCGGTAATCAAATTGCAAATAAATAAATAAATAAAAAGTCAAATCACTGATGGAAAAATGGAATTATGCTTAGCAGTACCTTTTGGATAAGATGTAGCTATATCCAAACTAAGTGGGATTAAAACTGTCCTAGCACCAAAATAAACACAGTTGAACCTGTATGTTTCCTTGTTAAAAATTTGCAACTCCCATAAAAAGTAAAATCTTCAATGAAAAGTTTAATGAATATAGGTTAACAGCTTCCATCCATAGAATTCACAAATGAATAGTAATTAGTGAACCTGCCCTTTTTGTATGAATAAATATACATTGACTTTTCATTAATAAATGTGTAAAATCCAATCCCTCATAAAAATAAACTTTCATAAACATTGCTTATGAATAAATAAATAAATAAGTGAATAAATATGTGACTAAACATACTCTAGCTTAGTAGCTTGTAGTTTTAATATGCTGCTAGAATATAAGGAACTTCTATGGCAGATTATGCTTAATGCCAGCTCACCCCAGAACTAAAGGAAGCTACCTCTTTAAGCAGCATATTAAAACTATGAGCTGCTAAGCTAGAGTATGTTTAGTCACATAATCATTTATTTATTTATTCATTCATATGTGATGTTTATGAATGTTTTTATTAGGGATTGGCTTTCATGAATTTATTCATGAGAATTAATGGATTGTATATTTATTCATACAAAAAGGGCAAGTTTACTAATTACTATTGATTTAAGAGTGAAGGTCAAATGACTGTTTCCATTTAAAATGTAAGTATTTAAAATGGCTGCAGATATGTAAATGATTGTTCTGATGAAGTCCTTTTGAATTTTCTGGATAAAAGCACTATGCCACTATTTATTAAACTTTTCATTGAAGATCTTACTTTTTACGGGAGTGGCTCATTTTTAACAAGAAGACTTCCAAGTTCGACTATGTTTATATTGGTGATGGGATAGCTTTGACACCACTTATTTTGGTTATTTATGTTTTTTCAGGCTAGCACTTCCTATTTTGGTTGTTTAGTTCTTATGTTTGCATTAGAAACTAGCTATGACCCCACCACTCCTGTTTACATGCAGTGAATGGATTGAGCAACAGACAAATAACTTTGATTCCACTTTGGTTAATGGACTTGGTACATTCCAAAATCTGGAATCCATCATGTGTAGTTTAACACAATTACTCCAGCTCCTAATTCTCATTGTCACCAGTTTTAATAAAGAAAATAGTAGTCACTCTTCTTATGAACATCATACATGTTCCGGTGAACATGGTTTGAGAAATAACAACAGCATCAAGTTTGATCCACCCCTTAGTAGTCTAGGCTGTTCCAATGAAGCAGATATTGCTGTGCAAAGTTGTGTTATGGAAACCAATTCATTAAATGTGGAGCAACACATAGATACTGCCAATAATGCTATGAATAATGATTTTTACAGTTTCACGACTTGTCTTAGTGGTTATTTAAAATCAACATGGTATTCAACCAAAACAGACCTCCTGCACTGGTACATGGCAGCTTTGACAAACAGTTGGCTTTGTTTCAGCAAAATCTAACAAAATTTAAAACATTGCAGCTAGGCAACACATATCTTAAGGGATGTATTGCAAACAGGAGGGTTCCAAACTGACTGAGGGGTTATAAGGTCCCAAATGGGGTTGATAATGATAGTGAACTTTACCAGAAGTTATTCTTAGCCTTTGATGATTGTGGGATACCTATAATGGAAATTAATATTTTATACAATGAAAAAATTATGGTTATGCTTTTGGATGAAGTCAATAGTTGAACCAAGTCATTAAAGAAATGCATGGCTTATCCCAATCCCTGCCATAACTTAGAGAAACAAAATGTTGGACGTAAGGTGCTTGTAAGCAACAATCTAGTTAAGAATTTGGAACACTTTGTAGACACTGATGGTTTGCAGGACAATGAACATTTTTTACAAATGGCTGAATTTCCCCACTCCATCTCTTGAAAAGAATAGCCCAAATAAATCAAGGGCAAGCATCTGGTATGATGGGGATGCCAGACAGGGGACAATTCCACCATACTCAGAAAAAGATTTTGAGGAGCAAGAAAAGGCAATGGCAACAGTTTTAGATGATTTAAATATTATTGGCCAAATTAATACAATGAAAGATATTACTGCTTAAAACAAGATTGATTTAATTAATACTTCTATAGTTGAACCTACTGTTGATATTAATACCATTGTAACTGAACACAAGGGTTTTAAAATATACATCTATAATCACTTGGAAATAGATGTAAGGCACTATGCATTGTTCAGCAAGGGGTTCGCTTTTGTTCCAAGAATTAAAACTGACATCAATGAATTATTGATTGATTTAAAATTGTATATTAGGAAACTTAACTTTAGACTTTTCTTTCAGCATATTCACAATACTACTGATACTGTCACTAGTTTGGTAAGGAAGAACACATATAACACCCATACTACACCCCACTTTACAATTATTTGAAAGGTTTTGTGAAATGGATATCAGAAATAAATATCAGCACAAGGTTTGGATGTGCTACAACTTAAAAAAGAAAGAGTCACAACCTCTAAAAGAGTTATCCTGTAATGAGGAAATTTGCATTATTGAACCTGACAAAGCAGTGGGACTGTGTTAATGGATACGATCGTTTATACATTTAAAATGTATACAATTTTAAACAATGATAATTGGTACAGCAGGTCTTCTAAGAATGAAGTGAATAGGGTATATTACGACACTGACACTTTACTTAAAGCTCTGTTAGATCAAAGCATCATTAATTATAAGTTATAGATTTTTTTAAAAGTTGATTATCCGGTAATTCCCACTATATTTGGAATCCCCAAAATACATAACTGTGTTTTTAATCCACCCATGGTCCCCATCATTGAGGTCACTAATTCTAAAACACACATTATACAGAATTATGTGGATGAGAAGAAAAATGAGTATTTGAAAACGTACTCCTACATTTTAAAGAACTCGGGATTTTTTGATGAATATAAAAATGAATTTTAGGACAACAAGGCCATGTTTGCTGCAGTGGATATTGTAGATCTTTTCTCATGTATCCCATATAAAACAGGCTTAGAATGATTTAGGGAAGCCTATAATAATTTTAAGGGGTTGACTAATATAGAGGTCACAATGTTGGAACATTTTTATGAAAACCATCCTGTTAAATAACTACTTCTTTCAAGGGGATTATTTCAGAAAACAGTGGGGGCTGCCGGTGCCCCACTATATGCCAATGTGGTTTTATGGCACTGGGAGCAACATTGTGTTTTTACATCTTTATATAAACAATATATTGGGAAATTTATGAAATTTTTGGTTGACATATTCATTATCTGGAAGGTTAGTATTTCAGAATTCAAAGAATTTATAACATTTCAAAAATTTTCTACCAAGAGCTTTAGGTTTACATGGATATATTCTCAATACTCCATTAATTTTTTAGACATTAATATCATAAAGGATTTTGAGAAGGGTGATTTTTTTTTAATTTGTACAGAAAATGAGCTTACTCAGTTTCTTGCACTATATGGGTAGTCAGCCCTGGTGTCAAAAAAGAGCTTTAGTTAAAGACCAAATGGTCCATGTATCTAGGCTTATATCAAGAGATGACTTGTTTTTGGAAGAAATTGATAACTTACATAAGATGTTTTCTGAAAGGAAGGACCCTGCCAGTATGCTAAATGAAATTAATCAGGAAGTTGTAAATAAGAGGAAGAATATGATATTTTTGCTGTTACTGGGCAATGATTATTTTAATAAGATTATTAATAATCAAAATAAAGAAACAAATTATGTTAATTTGGGGCAAGTAGGTGCACAGAAAGCAATTGGGTTAAGGACATTTGAATCAACTGGAAATGTGTTGATTATGATGATAATTGTAAAACTGTGTTAATCAATAAGTCTTGTTTTATTTACAAAATACACTTCAATATTGAAGAGAAGTTAGACATAGCTAACAAATGTGGTATTAGTGAAACATTTAATAAGGGGATGATGAAATGTGGAAGATGCTCCCAGTATAAATACATCTTCGAAGGAGACACAATAAAATTTAATACTATTATTAGGGAACTTAGAGCATACAGTGCATATGACTGTAATGCCACTGGAGTGGTTTGCCTGGCATTTTGTGACTTCTGCCATTCATGTTACTTTGGGAAGACTGAACGTGCACTGAGAAAAAGGATTTATGAGGATAATTACGATGTTGGTATTATTATACATTATTCAAACAATAACTAGAATGCCAGGAAAACAGAACATTTCTTTTTTCATTTTAGAAAAGGTTTTGATAAACCAAAGGGATGGCCCTTGAGAACACAAATGTGAATATAGGGAAGTTCTATGGCAGATTCAACTTAATGCCAGTTCACCCCCAGGACTAAATGAAGCTACTTCTTTAAGCAGCATATTAAAACTACGAGCTGCTAAGCTTTACTAATTTTAGTCACATAACCATTTATTTATTTATTTATTCATTCATATACAATGTTTATGGAAATTTTTATGAGGCATTCCCCTGGATTCTGCAAGCCTTGCATGGCATGCAGGATTAGTGCAGGAGCTCTAGCAGGCAATATGCAAATTCCACAACGGAGCCGTGACAACTCAAAATAAAGGCTGCATATCAGTCAGGAAGCATGCCAATGGCCAATGACTTTGAAAACAGCTTATAAAAAAAAAATCAACGTTTAATTTTTTTTAGCCAATCTCGGCTGTTTAAGCATAGGGCAGCGACGCGCCGACGGGATTGGGGGAAATAAGAAAATAAACCTAAAATAAGCATTCTAACTAAAATCACTATTCTGCTATTAAAATCAATGGCAGGCAGAAGACAAATCTGGTCAATGAGTAGTGGTTGCTAAGGGGGGAGTGCCAGTGTGAGACATGTAACTATGCATTAGCAGACAATCCTATGCAAATGAGGGGAAATTATAGTGAATTCCAGTTTTCCCCAGCATGCTAGTCAGGTCCCAACAGTGTAAGAGCAGAAATATCTTGGTGCAAGCCTAGGAGTTAGCTGACATCATGGGGGTGTCTGTCAGGCATACTGTAAACAGATTGGAGCCCTGTGGGTCATGTTTGCTCCTAGCTAAGCACATTGCCTAAGCAGGTTTTAAAGAGAAAAAAAAAGGTAAACCAGTGAATAGCAGCTCTGTGCACATTTGAGCACTGTGTTTGCGTGGCGCACCCCTGTGCTTGAACAGGAAGGCAATGGGAAGGGAAAACAGTAGTAGGAAGTTAATCAAGGAAACTTGCATAGCTGGCAGGTGAAATGTATCAGAATCAGCCAATTACACAGGCAGCAGACCAGCCCAGCCCAGAACACAACTATAAACTATGCAAACACCTCCTCCTCTGGTTTTTCCCATACTCTACACCACCGGTGTAAACAAGTGGGGAACTTTTAACAAACAAAACTACAAAATGATAGGGGCTGCAGCAGGCAACATGCAACAACATGTGGAAGAGGCTGAGGGTGGTGTGGATGTGAATGCTTCCGATCAATCCATAGTGAGGAGAAGGTGAAGAATTTACAGACCTAGGGTAACCTACCAGGAGCTACATGAGCTGGAGATAGTGGAGAGCTATAGGGTGGACATGGACCTCCTACAGTAAATTGTTGAGCTGTGCTGGCCACGCCTAACACACCAAACTGACCGAGGGGAAACCCATCCCAGTGGATACCAAGGTATGTGTAGGCCTAGAAATATTAGTCACAGGTACCTCCAAAAGTTCAACTGGGGATATCATGGGGAACTCACAGCCATCAGCATCCAGAGTATTCCACCAGTTCCTGGATGCCATGTCAGCACATGCCAGTGAGCCTCTATATTACCACAACACCCATGAAGTGTTGGCTAGCAATATGCATCTCTTCCACCAAACAGCAAAATAACCTGAGGTAGTGGGTGCTATAGACTGCATGCACATATGCATCAAAGCACCACCTGGTGATAAGGGTAGGACCTGCATCAACTGCAGGGTCCTCCCCTCCATCAACTGCCAGGTCATGTGCGATTCCCAGGGCATTATAATGAATGTGTGTGCTGGCTGCCCTGGAAGCTATCACGATTCCCACATCTGGCATCTGACGCAGCTGTACCAGAGATTTGCCAATGGGGACATCCTCTATGGTTACTTAGTTGGGGATGCTGGTTATACACTGGAGCTGTGGCTGATGACGCCCATCAGAAATGCACACACACCTGAACAAGAATGCCATAATGAGGTACACGCACAGACCAGACTTATAATAGACCGTGTGCTTGGGATGCTGAAGTCACGGTTCTGGTGCCTGGATACATCCAGTGGAGCCTTACAGTACTCACCAGCTACATATACTCAGATTGTTATGGTATGTGCCATGCTACGCAATATGATCCTGTGGAAACAGCTGCAGCAGGAACAGCAAGGGGCAGGGCCACACAGCCTCCCACCAATGCCAAGGCCTGAACAGGTACAGAGTGACTTGGAGGAGGAACAACCTGATCCTGCCCCAGTAGGCAGATGGAGGCATGTCCAACATGCCCTGCCCTTGGCAAAGAGGCAATGCATAGCACGTACACTGACACAGTAGGGACCCAGGAAATGACACCTCTCTCTGACTCGCACATACAGTAAAAGGGATGCCAAACATGAGACTACCTGTGCTCAACAATGTATAGGGAGTGTACTATGTGCATCTGACATAGGCAGCCCTCCAGCACCATCCTCAGTCCTGGATCACCCACAAGGTAAGTCAATCAACTTACCAACTGCCAAATGGAGTAGAATGTGTCGTTACTTGTATCTATGGTATGGATGAAAGCATGCAAGGGAATTGGGTGGATGAATGTTATGGCAGCAGATAGTAGACACCATAGTGGCACCATGACATCTGTAAGACATACTGGAGTCACCATAGTAGCCAGTACTACACAGGGAGACACAACCCACTGCAGGAAATGTGCTGGGTGACATGTGTGTCCATATGACTCATGCATGGCAGTCAGGGAGGTTCACATACCCAACAACAGTCTCAGCCAGCAGGACAGGTATAGACAAACCCAAACAAAGCCTGTGCTATGGCCTCTGAATGATGCCTATGGGTAACCCCCCCACCAGGCCGACAAAGACAGACTACAGCAGGTCAGGCAGTGGTATGTTAGTTATGAAGGCTAGGAAGTCAGACACTAATATGTAGGGCAACCAAAGCTAAGACCTGTAGTACACTGATATGCCTCTAGTCAGTATGATAGGTTAGAATACAGAATGAAATGGAGTACCTGACATACCAGTACAGGCATAGCAAATGTGTGCAAGTGCCAGGTGTGCCCCCCCAACCTATGTAGACATGTAGAAACAGTAAGGCATGCCACCCCAATCATGTAGAAATGTAGAAACAGTCAGGTGTGTCCCCCCCAATCCTGTGTAGAAATGTAGTAACAGTCAGGTGTCCCCCCCTACAACCCTATGTAGAAACGTAGTAACAGTCAGGTATGCCCCCCACTCCCATGTAGACATGAAGAAACAGTCAGGTGTGCCCTACCCCTAATCCAGCACAGAAAAGTAGAAACAGGTGTGTCCACCCACAATGCTATGTAAAAATGTAGTAACAGTCAGTTGTGCACCCCCACGCCTATGTAGACATGTGGAAACAGGTCTGCCCCTTCCCCAAATCCAGTGTAGAAATGTAGTGACACTCAGGTATGCCTCCCCCAATCCTGTGTAGAAATGTAGTAACATGTATGAGTAGGTATAATACAAGTGGAGCACAGATGCCCAGAGGTGGCCAAGGTAGCAGGACAGGTTGTAGCATTTGCACAATATGCAGGTTTGTGTAAGTTAGGATGGTGTATGTTTCATAATGTGTGACAGTGGTCAGTATGTATGCATGTTGAGGTAAGACCTGGTGGCCATTGGCCACTACTGCTGATGACAGGGAAAAGCCCTCATAGCTACAGTGCCAAAGACAATCTCCACCAGTATAAAACATGCTAGCAGTAAGCCATTGTAAATGTATGGTGGTAGTATGTGTCACCATCTGAAAGACTGACATGATATGGCTGTTGGGCTAGATATACAAGCAATACACAGGAAAGTACCCAAGATATACAGTATATATTGTGTCACTGTGAAATGGAGACACCCTTGGATTTGTACATATAGGTATGAATCACAGTAACTGGACCTGTAGTAGGGGATACTGGTGATGTCTGCCGGAGCACCTGCAGATCACAAAGGAGGTAGGACTGATGTATTGGGAATCAGCTGATATACCTGCACATGCCAGCATAACTGGAATTCCCCATGTATATCTGTGTGTCAGATGCAAGTAGTGTCCATAGCACACATGCACCCAGCCATGCAAACACCACCCACAGGCACCTCTCTATGGTAACATCCTTGCTGTGAGGAATGGGTACAGTAAGACCCCACCTGTATATGGCAATAGCAAAAGGCTGCAGTATGCAGTGCAGGTGCCCTATGCAGGTGTGTCCCTAGTTGTAGGTAGCACGCTGCCAGCATCCACATAATCTGATCAAGACTGATAGAAGGTACTGGCATGAACACCTAT
>NC_056728.1:1525635124-1525812624 GCF_019279795.1 Protopterus annectens | reverse complement strand
GTTCCCCACTGGAAACCTGCAACACCTGTGGTGTCATCAAATGTGACCCACAAAGCACATACCATGCCTGAAAAACATGCCCTGTATGAACAGATGTCACTGACACCAGGGAATGCCAGTATCATGCTATCAATGTAGATGCAGACTAAACCTGCTGTCCATTAATAGTTCCTGCCACATGAGGCCAGGACTGGCACATCTGATGATAACAATCTGTCTACACAACATGGGCCAGATACCCCGGGTACAGTTCCACATGTCACTGTGCAAGCATGTGGGAGGTGTGCACATCCCAGACACCGTCCATGTCATGGACTAAGGAACACATACATGGCAAGCATTGCACAGCATTGGCCACACACAATAGTCACCCAGGTGACTGGAATGTGACTACAATACCCACCTGTGTGGGCAAATACAGAAACTATACCTCTGAGCCACAATGCAGACCAATGTCATGTGGGCTGATGCCAAGGAATACCCATCACCTAGCCTGGTATAGCTGTCTGGTACAGTCGACCACTACACACCCGTGGAAGCAAAGCACCAATGCATGTCAGTACTGGCACCGTGTGTGTGTGTGTGTGTGTGTGTGTGTGTGTGTGTGTGTGTGTGTGTGTGTGTGTGTGTGTGTGTGTGTGTGTGTGTGTGTGTGAGTGTATGTGTGTGTGTGATGTTAGTGTGTTTGTTGTATGATGTGTATGATCACATTCACACTCACTACAACTCCCAATGGGATACCGAAGCATGCTGTCCAATGTCAGACACCTCCACAAACCCTTTTTCCATATAACCTCTGTATAACCCCTGTTGTGCATGTGATACCTGCACAGTAATGTGTTGTGACAATTTCACTAGTGATGAGTTGTATTCCTGGCCCTGCCAAGTGTGTCAATGTGTGTGCGTCCCTGTGAGAGTGTGGCTGCGTTGATACTGGCACCTGTTCATGCGGCATGTGTACTACATCTACTGTATAGCTACCATATTCCTGTTGCAGATGTCACTCCTATGTTTTGAGGGCTCTTCAACATGTAACCTATGTGGTGCATCCAATAACTGCATAGAAATGTGATAGCACTACATAGATGTCAGGGGTTTGATAACCTGTGCTGGTAGGAGTTTGACACAAATATGCTTAAGTTTTGCTTTCCCAACCATCCCTGACTTTATTTTGCCTCTGTCTGCCTCTCTCATTCCCTCTCTGGTGGATGTGGAGACCTACACCTGCATGCTTAGGCAGCAGCATGTGTATTTTAAGTGATGCTCATGATCAGCTGATGGCCTCTGCATGAATTGCAGCCCTCTTCTAGCTGATTGCATGTGGAACAGCTGTTGTAAGATTCCCATTGCCAATTGCATGGGAACACACTCCAATATCTAGGAACATCATGTTGGTGTCAAGGCTTTTCATTCACTGTGAGCAGGAACTTGTTCTGTTGTTTGGTAAACAGCCTCTCAGATGGATTGGGGATTTATGTCTAAAACATCCACTGTGGAAACAGGGCAACACACAGGAGGGGGATGTGCCTGACCTGACTACAGACTGTAAGTGCTGCTATACTGCATTTGGAGTAATGTTGGTTTAACAGGATGTGTGTGGATATGGCTGTCCTACATGTTTTAAAAACTGCCATGTCAGTACTATGTTTATGAGGAAAACCCATGTGTAGGATCATCTGCAGACTGGGCAGTGTGTGGTGCCTTTTGTTTCCTGTGTTACCCACAGAGCACCTATCTGTGAACTGCAGAAGGTAGTATGAGGACTGAAATCTGTAGATGGTGACAGCCATTAGAGTTACTGACTTCATATTCCTCATAGGACATACATTGCAACAAACCCAGTTACAGCAGTAAATGTATGAGGTTATCACAGCAACATGTCAATATTGGCCATGTTTACGTGCCTCCAGCCACAACCCTGTTAACCTTTGTACATATGTCATGCAGTAAGAGGTGCTTATCTGCTGTACACCATAATTAGTGACATCATATGTGATAACAAGCCAGTGAGATATCAGACTGCTACACATGTTATGATAGCAGGGGTTATATTTGATGACATAACCTGGAAATTCTGTGGTTGTGTTTACAGTAATGAGGTCTGTGTATGTAAGGTGAATGTTGACTCTGTGTGTATTATCAATATGTACTATGGCATGTGTACAGACTGTGGTAGATGTCATTGTCCCTGGTCCCATTCTATCTGATGTTATATGCTGCTCCATTGTACGTTACCCTATCGGCTTACATGTTTGTAGGGCCATACAGACCCATGTCCCATACCGCTGACAGGCATTGGACCACACTGTGTAGTGGTCCAGTATATGTAGGGTTAGTATGTGAGTGGCACATATGAGGATGGTGTCGAGCAGATAGTCCATATACTGTAATATTACGCTAGCTTACCATACTTGGCTGTGTTCACATTGGCTGTGGTTATGCACTTTCACAGTGATGTATCATACTTTGTGCTGTAACATGCTTGTAGAGCCTGCTATATATGCAGGTACATGTGCATTCCCCCATAGGAAAGGTGGGCCAATGTTGATCCAGTCTGCCTGTAGACTGCACAGTGTTTTGTTACATGCCTAGCAGCTTAGTGTACTTACCCAATGGGATGTCATATCCAGATACTTGACAGATGTACTGCTGTCGGACCTCCCTTAACGGGCATGTATGTAATACAGAGCAGTGGGATGCTGTACAGATGTATGTCAATATCTAGGGGGTAGTATGTGCCATTGTCACCTCTGTACCAGCAGTTATTATGTGTCAGGACAGACAGGTGTGTGTAAATGCATAATTTATGGGGGCAAATGTATACCAGTCACTACATGTTATACCCATCTACATGGCTTTTAACATCCACATTGCCAGGTTTGGTCCACATGTCTTGCACTAAGGGGTTCCATATATACCTCTGGACTGTCCAGAGTGTGTCAGTATGTCCACATATATTGGCCAATATCTCTGTTGTAGTCCACAGGAGCATTACATGCTAGCAGCGGTACTGTACTATGATGTCCTTAGGATGTTTGTCAGTAGCCAGTGGTGCACATGTTAAAAGCAGATTTGATCTCCCACACACACCATATCTGTGAAGATAATTCATATTACAGTAGCAGTTATCTATAAATATACCTGCTATACACACCCGACATCCCGTTGCACTATGAAGTTGGGACTATAGGGGCTGATGTAGGGCTACACTCCATGTTCAGGACATATGGTGAAAATATATGTATATATAATTATCCATATATCTGTATAGATATATACACATATACATATTGACATATATAGATGGATATGTATATGTACATATAAATACATATCAACACCCAGATATATACATATACAGAGCAATATATGTCTACACATATACAGATAGGGATATATATGCACATATACATATGGATATCTACATATATATTGACAGTAGTAGGTATATCAGAATAGATATGTATGCACATATAGTTATAAATATCTACATATATACCAACATAACTAGGCATATCTGTACACACAGGATGTGCATACATATATAGCTATATATATATATATATATATATATATATATATATACATATACGTATATCTATATATACATATATCTATATATATATATATATATATATATATATATATATATATATATATATATATATATATATATATATATATATATATATATACATATATATATATATATGCACAGCCATATATATATGTAGCACTATACAGATGTGTATACATGTGTATGTACATGTAGACATATATAGAACTATTATATGTATGCAACCATATTCCTGTCAAGAGTAAACTCACAGTTGTGTATACCCTCCCAGATGTATTTCACCGTTTGTATCTGCTATGTGCACATTATGATAAAACAACATATCTGATGCAACAGTCATATTAATAACAAGGACTACGCAATTCAGGAACTAAAGACAATTGTTCAATACTACTAAATATGTATATTGACAGCTATATTGGTAAAACAACAACTGTTGTCACAGTGGTCATGGCATAATGGTTAAGTGTTGTGACTGTAGTGTGCAGGGTCCTGAGTTCAAGCCTTGCAGAGGCTGTTTATTTTGTTGCTGGGTCATTGGCTACAGAGTGATTAAGGCACTTTTGAGCATTTGTAAGCAGACTTGCATGTGTTTGTGTGAGAGTAAGCAATGCTAACCTCTGGTTACATATGCTTACCAAGAGTTAACTTCAAAATTGCTTAACCTTAGTGTGCATTGCTTACCCCCATGCAAACAGGCTTAAACCCACTTACTAGTGCTTAAATATGCTTACTACTGCTTATTGGTGCTTAAACCTGCTTACTAGTGCTTTATCCATTATGACACTGACACCTCATATGTGCATTTACTGCAGTACTTCAGTTCATAAATATATGTTATTTAGTGGGTTATGCAGCAGAAATAATGGTCGTAATGTGCGTTTCTAAGGAACATGCTGCAGTGGGACTTGAACCGGGAATGCCGGTTCATAAGGCAAATGCTCTGCCCACTACACTATTGTTATGCTGCATCATTTGCATATATCTTCCTTGTTATCCTCTTCAGCCATTTAAGCTGCATTAAACATAGCTAAGTGATGGACAAACCCGTGCACCTTTGGTTAGCTTTAATTGGATTTTTAAAAAAAATAAAAACAGGTTTGTTCATTTTATTTGTATTTACTTGCTGTTGTACACCAGGGGGAATGTTGGTGGGGATATGTGGACACCTATGAGCAGTCTTGCTCATTTCTTAGGCCTTTCTGCTGTTCTTCATTGCTGGGTCATGTATATTCTGAGGGCTCTGCTCTCAGACACACCCCCTGCACTCTTACATGCTCCATGTAAGATTAGGAGATCAGGCAGTGCACCTCATTATTATGCATGGCGCACTGCCGTCCTGCTCCTGAATGGCCGCTTCCATGCAGGACTAAGCTAGTCCTGTACGGAAGATTAGTAAATCCGGGGGATTGTTTTTTATGAATTTATTTATGAAGAATTAATAGACTGCATATTTATTCATACAAAAAGGGCAAGTTTACTACTTACTAATGATTTAAGAGTGAGGGTCACATGAGTAGTACCAATTATTATTTATTTAAAATGACTGCTGATATGTAAATGATTGTTCTGATGAAGTCCTTTTGAATTTCATGGATGGAAGTGCTTAACCTACATTCATTAAATTTTTCACTGAAAATTTAATTTTTTATGGGAGTTGCTCATTTTTAACAAGGAGACATCCAGGTTCAACTATTTTTATATTGGTGATGGGACAGCTTTGAGCATGCTTATTTTGGTTATTTGTATTTTTTTTTTTTTTTTTTTTTTTTGTGGGCTAGCACTTCCTTTTTGGTTGTTTGGTTCATAAGATGCAGCTACAATGACTGAGACAGCTTATGCTATAGAAATAGCAATATATCACTATACAGAGAGATATGAAGACATTATAATATATACGTGAGAATAGTTGCAGGAAAGGATACTATGTGGAGAAAACAAAGAAATGGTGAGACAGGCATGCAGAGAGAAGAAGAGAAGAAAGGTGAGGAAGTGTGAGATGAAAACAGATGAGGTTGGTAGGATGAATGAAAAGCAGTAAGTGAGGAGATGACACAATTAGATAAGGAAGTAAGAATTGGGATAGAGTGGCAAAAGAGAGCTCAGGGTTCATGTAATGTGACCTGTGTGGGTACAGTTGCACTTTCTTTGTGTGAAGAGATGTTACTTCAGCTGATGTTTGAAGTCAAACTACTTTTTGCATATCTCTGACTGAGACAGTAATGGAGTCCCATAGCTTAGGTGTTAGGGTTGAGAATGCATGATCAGTGCAATGAAGTTTAATTTTTGGAGTTAATAGTGTGTGGTTGAGATTGAAAGATACCCCTGAGATTATATATGGGTGTTTTGTTAAAAAAGGTTATTAGTGAGAGGGGAAGATATCTCAGGAGAAATGGCCTTGTGATTTAGTGATCCTAGTAAGATGTTTTCTCTCAAATGTATTGGGAACAGGAAACTGGAAACTCTGATGCAGTTAATGTTGAGGAGTGATAGGTCAGTGAGTTCCCATATGACAGAGCAATAAATGGCACAGGATAAAATTGAAGATAATGTGCCACAGGAAGATACTACAGAATTTTCTATAGAATGCATGCAGAAAATGGAAAACAAAAAAATGAGCCCTCAGTTTAGAAGAAAATGAACTAAGAGAACAGTTACTTTTAATAGACATAGATAGACATATTAAGATCAATGAAAGAAATAGACTGCAGAAGGTCAATAAAACCAAAAAGTCAAAAGTTTGATAAAACAAATGAACTTAGTAATTAGGACTGTCCATAGAGATCCATGTGATATAACAGAAGTAAACAGGATATATTACTGTGTTGCTAAATTAATAACTGATAAAGTTCTACCATAAAATCACAGGGTAGTAAGGGAAAGGAAGAGGAGAAATTGAATACCATCATGGAAATATTGAATAGAGAAACCTATAAAGCAATTAAGACAAGAAGTGTCACTGATAGAAGAATATAGAATAAGGAACAGATCAACAAAATACTAAGAAAGGTAGATGTAATAAAAGCAATGCACGGTATTAAAACAGACCAGGATCTATCATGTACTGTCACAAATATCAAACTAAAAATCTTAGCACAGGCAGAAAAACTTAAAAGATATGCAGATAAATACAAAGAAAAAGAACAAAATAGGCAATTTATTGATGACCCAAAAAACTTTAACAGAGAATTGGGAAAGAAAGTAAAGGGAATTGAACGACCACAAAAAAAAGAAGAAATAGATACATTTTGGAAAAATATTTATGAAGATCCTGTGGAACACAGCAAATATGCTTAATGGATAGAAGAAGTAAAAGAAAGAATAAGAAGTTTAAAGGTGCAGGATATGAAATGGGATAAAGTAATAGCCAGAGAGATTGAAACAAAGTTAAGAAAAGCCTCCAAATGAAAAATCCCAGACCCAAATGCAATACCTAACTTGTAGTTAAAAGTATTAACATCTTTGCATGAAGATTTAGCTATGAGTAAGAACTATTTATATGCTCACCCAGAAGAGACACCAACCTGGCTAACAACAGGAAAAACAATGCATCTACTTAAGAGTGAACCTGCAAGCTACCCTAAAAACTATAGACCAATAAATTGACTTCTGACAACATATAAACTATACACTGGAATTGATGCTGACAAAGTTTACAGTCATTTAGAAGAAAACTCAATTATGGCAGTAGAACAAAAGGACAATAAAAGAAAGTCATGTGGAACAAAGGATCATTTGTTGTTAAAGTCATAGTGGAAAACTGTAAAAAGGGAAGAATCTAAGTATGGCATGGATTGACTATAAAAAAGCATTTGATAGTATCCCACATTCATAGAAAAAAGTGCTTAAAACATTACAGTGATCATGAAACAATGACCACTTTGCAATTGAGCTATGATAAAGGACAAATTTTTATCCCAGGGATAAAAATTCAAAGGGGGATATTTCAGAGCGACTCTCTGTTACTGCTGTTATTCTGTCTTGTCCTTAACATATTAAGCTCTCTACATAACATCTTAGGCCATGGCTATAATTTGGCTCCTAGAAAACAACACAGTGTAAAGACGTCTTATGTTCTGTTTGTCAATGATTTAAAACTGTATAGCTCATCAGATGAAAGCAAAACTGCAAGTTGTCAAAACTTTTTCAAATGATATCTTGATAAATGTGGAAAAGCAAGCTTTAAAGCAGGAAAATTGCAACACCAAGAAAACATCAGTTTAGGACAAGAATGTGATATAAAAGAATTTGCGCAAGAGGGAGTTTATAAATATTTGGGAAATGAAGGATCAACAATAAAACATGAACAAATGCACAAACAAACATGAACAAACTTAGTAAGGAATACTATAGAAGACTTAAATTAATCCTGAAAACAACATTGACATCTAGGAACAAAATTCAAGCTATAAATCAGTTTGCTCTTCCTGTCCTAACTTACAGTGTTGAAGTGATTGATTGGCCCCAAAACATGCTGGATAGATTAGACAGGAAAACAAGAAGGATGCTTCATGCTCTCCAAATGATTTATAAAAGTCAGTGCATACCAAGATTATATATTCCCCATTTCGAAGGAGGCATGGGCCTCTTTGAAACTGATTACATGTATAGATCTGCAATCATGGGACTGCACACACATCTGCTGACCTCACAAGACCCAAACATAGTGAAAGTTTTGAAACATGAGGAGAATAAATCTAAGATGACTTACCTACTTAATCTAGCAGAAGAATATTGGTGTCAATCAGGAATGGAAATCAAACCATATGTAGTTAAAAATCAGGGAGCAACTGAATGTGCCCAAAAACAAAAGAAAGAATATAAGGTGAAGGAGAAGGCAAAAAATGTGGAAGATGCATAAATGTAGTTGTAAGTATAGAAAACTTCTGGAAGAACCTCATGTTAATCAGGAATGAATGCAGGAATGGTTAAGGAGATGCAAATTCAAACCAAGAGATGAAAGGTTAATATTGGTGGCCCGAGATAGTGGGCTATGTACACGTTGGTTTACAAAGTCCAGTGAACATGTGGGAGAAACAGACAGATGTAGGTTTTGTAAAGCAGAATTGAAAACAGTTGCACATCTCATTGCTGGGTGTGACATACTAATGGCAGAAGGACTGTATACTGAAAGGCATAATAATGTGCCAAGTCTGTTGCACTGGGGATTGTGCAAACATTATGGTAATGAAGTGGCTGAAAAACACTGGAAACAGGAGCCACAAAGCATCATAGAAAATTATGAAGTTTATATCACATGGGATCACCCATTACCAACAATTCAAAAGATAAATTCTAGAAAACTTGATAGAGTGGTCTGTGAAAAGAAGACAAAAATAGCATTGATGATTGAAATTGCCACACCCAGTGACTGCAGTGTCTTGTATATAGAGAGACAGAAAGTCATAAAATATCAAGATTTGTAGGCAGAAATAAGAGCAATCTGGAAGAAAGATACCCAGACAGTTCCAATAGTAGTAGGAGCAATGGGTCATAGAAAAAAGAATCTGCAATCATATTTAGATATGTTACCAATACATGTAACTTCATACAAATTGAAGAAGGAGTCATTACTGAGCACATTGCGGGTGATGCGAAGAGCACTTCTGGCTGACATCAAAGAATGAAGCAATACTAATTTCATGAACTTTAATCGTACTTTGACTTAGGAATGGGGACCATTCCCATCATGGTATTAGAAACCCAAAAGATTTGGAGAAATTAAAAGGGAAAAACTACAGTAAACAGCTTCCAATATCTTAGCAGCCATTCAAGCAATGCACATACTGCTAGTAGCATTTTCTTCATAGATCTGTGAACTTTTATATGAGGCTAAAATGTTTTGACTGGTCCACTTGATTGTTGAAATATTTAGAGAAATATGAGTATTATTAGAGTACAAATACATCATACAAATAATATTCAATATCATTTTATCTGCACTAGACAGAGGTCAAATATTAATGCAGCTATAACTTCAAAACAAACCGAACATGAGCCAATATAAAGCAAATTCCACTTTAATTCTTCACATCAAACAGTAAGCGCTTTCATCACCCCTGGACTTCTTCATTGTTCTTGAATCTACACTATTTGTGACTTGCATAGTTGTTTTAAAGTCTGCCTTTTGGCTCTTTTTATTTGTCTCATGTGTATCTACCTCTCTTTTGTCCATAACTTCTTTATAGATTTTTTAACATCTTCTTTTGGATATCCTCTGTCAAAAAATTTGTTACATAAACTTCTACATTCATTTTGGGACATTCCATCATCATCAGTTAACTGATATACCCATTCTAGCTGGCCTCTTACTATATTGATTTTTATATTTTTAGGGTGCATATTATCATAGTGCAGGTATGAATTATTTTGTACATTTTTCTTAAAAATGGAGGTTAGCAGCTTATCATTTGTAGATTCAAGAACAGTAAAAAGCATTGTTTTGAAATGTAGTGCAGAAATGGGCAAAAAAGTAGGGGAAGAGCCAGTTTTTGTGCAAAAAAGAAGGAAACGTTTCAAAAACATATTCCAGATTAAACTAAACAGCAAGCAGCTAGTGTGTAATAACCCTGGAATGTTCAAATGTATGAATTGTGATATGTGTGACTATTTACTAACAGAGGTTAAAAAAATTAAAATAAGAACACCATTAATACATTTGAAAGGAAAATATACATGCAAATCCAAGCTTATTAGATAGAGCATTACTAGGCTAACTGCCCTCATAGACCATTTTGAGCCTAGCTAATTATCCCCGGTGAGAATCAAACCCTGCACTTTGTATTTCTAAGGTAAGCACCTTAACCATTACGCCACCCTCCCACCTATTTAATTATTTGTTAGTCATGTGAAGCTTTTTATGTGGGGTGTACTACAAGAGAATTGTATAAAAGGGTGTATGAGCATAAATATGCTGTCAGTATGAAGGATGAAAAAAATGCAATGGGAAAACATAAAGACAATGGATGTAATGTAGATTTTAAGTTTTGTATATTGGATGAAGTAACTAATTATGAGGAGAAATTTGATGCTGAATCAGAACTCGGGTGGAAAGAATATCAATGGCAGGTTAAATTAAATGCATGCCATCCACCAGGGCTGAATGACAGAAAAGAATTTACTGTTTTCCTAAAAAAGGAAAAAGTTGAGTCATATAACCTGTTAGGTCACATGGCTTGTTCAAATGATATAAAATATTTTGTAGTTTTTAAGCACATTATGCAGGCTTAAGAAGTCCAGGGGTAACGAAAGTGCTTACTGTTTGATGTGAAGAATTAAAGTGGAATTTGTTTTATATTGGCTCATGTTCGGTTTGTTTTGAAGTTTTGTTGTTTTTCCGATACAAATATATAATCTTCTGTTGATCAATGCAGCTATATTTGTTATTGTGTAAGCTTTAAGATGAAATATTCTAATATGTTATATGTAGTATTATTTTAGAATCATTACTACAAATATGAACAAGCAATATTTGATGCCTAGAGTTAGCAGTAGCACGTAACGACAGAAACACCCACAGGAGCCACTAGGCTGTAATGAGTTAACTGTTTTATTTATTTGTTAAACTGGATAAGTGGGCTAATACATGCAGGTCTTTCTGGACCATGCCACAGGTAACAAGGGCAACAGTAAGAATTACATTACAGGGATAATTTAGATTAGCCACTGAGTATTATGTTTTGGCAGGCAGGGAGAATGCAGAATACCATAAGGAAACCTACATGTATGTTGGGATAAAATGCAAACCCCACATAATTTGTCCAACTTTCAATAGCACATTTCTTCAAAAAACTCCTCCCCATTTCAGTGTAATTATTTGCTAGTTTTATGTCTAGTATGTGACTCTAAAAGTGTGATAACTCCTCCAATACATTGACAGTCTCTTATTTCTGCATTACATTGACTGTCTCTTTTACTGTTTTCCCACTTTTTTCTCTCCAACTCTACCTCTCACACTCAGCATGCACCCCTCCTGTCTCATTTTTCTGGAATTACCTTGGTCCTAGTTGTGACTGTAGCAAATGTTACTCTGCCATACTTTTGTATTATTAACATTCTAACACACTTTTTAGTGAAAAGAAGTTACCTCCTATCAGTGTACCTCTTTTTAATGCTTACTAATACCTGTGTTCACAGTTAATTTTTGTAATTCTATTCATTAGCAATCAATCATACACTCCAGGTTAGTAAGAGAAACAAAAGAAAACATAGTGCCTCTGTATCAGTCCACAAATTAAATAATAATAATACAATAAAACATAATAAAACATAATACGTTCAGCCACAGAACACGGACCGAAACACAAAATTGGGGGGTGTATCCATATTCATCAAGGATACCTACACCTCCAGGTTAGTGGTGCAGCATGATACCACTGAGATCATCCATATGCAACTAACATTGGGTAAATCTGCAATGCAAATCGTGGTCTGCTACAGATCACCCTCCATGACCCAGGACCATCACTCCACCTTTCTAGAGACACTGGAAAATATGAAGGTCCTTCTGAACACCCTGATATTGGGTGATTTCAATTACCCTACCATTCACTGGGAAAACTACTCAAGTACAAATTCCCAGGCCCAGTGATTCCTGGAATTCATCAACTCAAATGCCTTGGATCAGCTGGTAAACTCCCCTACCAGAGGTAAAAACATATTGGACCTGGTCATCAACAACATGAGCAACAGGTGTTCCACACCGGAGGTCAACTCGTCACTGGTTAGATCAGACCATAAACTAATCACTCTGGATGTCCACACCCCACCACCATCCCCAACTAAGGAAACCACAGTAAAAAACTTTTCTAAAGCAAACTTCACCTTACTTAAGACAGAGGTGGAAAGTTTCACAGCCCCCACGCTAAAGGATAATGCTGCCCAAGATGCAGAAACCTTTACAAATGCACTCTATGAGCACCTACAAGGATGCATGGATCAAGCCATCCCTAGCAAAACCAAGACTCATGCCTCTAAGAGAAGGAAACCAGTTTGGTGGACCCCTGCAATAAACAGGCTACACAATAGAAGGAGGAAACTAGTTCAGAAAAAAAGCAAATCCCAAGAAGGAAAGACATCCCTGATCAGTATGAGTAAGAAACTAAGGTCCCTCATGAAATCATCCAAGGCTAACTTCGAAAGAAAAATAGCCAAGGATTCAAAGGATAACCACAAAGCCTTCTTTAGTTATATTAAGAATCTAAGTGGCAACTTGCAGATATGCACTGAACTAGTGCAAAGTAGCACAAAATATACTGAACCTACTGATATTGCCAACATCCTGGCAGATAGATTCAGTGCAAACTTCACCCCCCTCTCACCTCCAAAAGGGCCCACAACAATACCGGAAAAGTGTAATGTCCCAAAAATCACAGACGCACAGGTGAAAACAGCCCTTTCAAAAGCCAAAAACACAGCATCAATGGGACCAGATGGTGTCCAAGGCTGTATCTTGCATGAACTACAGAACAAACTAACCCCCCACCTAAACACGCTGTTCAACCTCAGCCTCTCCACAGGCTATGTGCCTATAAAATGGCGTACAGCAACAGCTATTCCTCTTCACAAAGGAGGGGCCACAACTGACCCTGGTAACTATCGCCCCATAAGCCTGACTAGCATGGTCTGCAAGGCTATGGAGCGCATCATCATGGAACTCATTAACAAAGACATTGGGAACCTCCAAACACTTGTCCTGACCCAGTTTGGCTTTGTTAAGGGCAGATTATGCCTAATAAACCTGGTTGACTTCTTCGAGACAGTCACCAAGGCCATAGACGAGGGAAAGGTAGTTCACACAGCCTACCTTGATCTCACCAAGGCTTTTGACACCATTCCCCACTAGGATATTAAAGAAAAACTCACCAGCCTGAACATAAACCCCTACGTCATGAGATGGTTTGCCAATTGGCTTACAAACAGAACTCACACGGGAAGAAGAGCGGGCTCCAGGTCCGACTCTAAATCAGTCATAAGTGTTGTCCTGCAAGGCTCAGTCCTGGGACACCTACTGTTTGGCATATACTTCTCAGAAGTACAGGCAAACACAGGAGGACTATGGCTAACCATGTTCACCAATGACTGCAAACTGGGAGCCATAATTGACTCTCCGGCTGACACGGACATCCTCCAAAAAGGCCTTACTGAGACAGACACCTGGTGTCAAAGTCATGGCCTCAAGCTAAATGCCAGAAAATGCATAGTCATCCAATTTGGGAAAAACAAAACACCCATGAATTACCACATAGGTGGCAGCCCCCTTAATACAGAAGAGGTAATAAGAGATCTGGGGACCCAGGTAGATAGTAATCTCTCCTTTGACAATCATATTGCCAAAGTAGTTAGGAAATCCTTCTATGTGGCCCATCTAATTACTAAAGGGTTCGCATCTACAAATAAAGAGGTTATAGTGCCCTTCTACTCGTCACTCATTAGATCCATCATAGAGTACAATGCCCCATTTGGGATGTACCTCACAAGACCCTTCCAACAGCTGGAAAGACCACAAAAGTACCTCACCAAGAGCATTACTGGTCTCAAACATATGTCCTATGCAGCCCAACTGAAAAACCACTGGCTGTACTCAGTGGCATATCGCTTACTCAGAGGTGATCTCTGCCTGACTTACAAAGCCATGTCCAACTCAGAATTGATGGACCTGCTCCACCTAAAGAAATTCAAGTCGCTGTGAGCCACGCGCTCTAGTGAGCTAAACCTCACCACAACAATAAATAGAACATGCTGGAGGGATAGATTCCTGTCACAGAGACTCCCCATGCTTTGAAACAAAATTCCAAATTACCTCAGGCAGAGCCCCTCACTAACACTCTTCAAGAGAAATGTTGACAAGTGGATGGGTAACAGAAAATACACCCCTGGGATCACTTCATTGGCTCTGCTTGACAGAGGAACTGTTAATTAATCAATGGGGTGGCGAAAGCTGACACACTCTGGCTAGGCTTATAAATGCCCTCGGGCAGATAGCCTAGTACTGACCTATGAACCTATGAACCTATGAACCTAATAATAACAATAATAATAATAATAATAATAATAATAATAATAATAATATCAGTCTATCTTAAAAATGGCATTGTTCACACAGCTCACCACTTAACTGTTTGCAAATAACACTGCTTTTGTTTTTGAGGGATTAAGTATACGTTTCCGGCCTATTCGCTACTGGCTAAGTTTGTATAACAGAGTGGGATTTGTTTTACCTGTAGATGACCATGTCATCTGCATAAAGAAGGTAACTGAGAGTGATCAGATTGGAGTTTGTTGTAATACAACCTGGTTGTGTTAGCTTCTAAGAGAGTAAATGGAAGCAGTGCACAAAACCAGATGGGTATTTCAACCAGTTGTGGGATGGCAGCCCTGATGAACACTCAGAAACAACAACTGACCACTATGAGAACATGAGCAGGGAACACAAGCAGTTAAAAGGAAACTGAGTGGCACTTTATTGTAGTCTTCTCAGGAAAAGCTACGAGTCACATATGGCATAATGACACTGCCATAGCCCTAGTGTGGGAACCCCTGAGGGACTGTGGCCCTTGTATACTTTGTATACCAAATATGTCCAATTGGCATATCACCAGTTTTGTATAGCAGTGGACAGCACACTGTGCTGGCACAGTTTTCAGGTGGCAATTTTATTCTGAAATGGTTGTTTCACACAAATCCATAAACAGGTACAGATATGCATGTTTCTCAAACTATGTAGGTAAGTTTTGGAACAATTTACATTTATTCTAAGGTCCTCCAAAAAGCTACATACATTTAAACATGCTCTAAAAGGGCAATTCATCAGACAGCAGAAATTAAACTCTGATTAAAGTAAAACTTTTATTATATTATTTATATAATTTCCTTCCCTAATGTATAACTATTTTTTTACTTTTATTCCAAATATTTGTTTTAGATAGTATGATCTGCCCCAAATTTTTTTAACCTCAAAAAAAAGATTTGGGGTTCTTTTTTTTTTACCAAATCCAAATTTTGTTTTGGAATTCATCAACTCAACCTTGGGAAACTACTCGTACAAAACCCATGACCTGGACTCATAAACCCTTCCGGACAGGGTAAACTCCTCCGGGGAAAAACCAATTGGCTGTAATCACCATGTCACGCCACACCACAACCCGTCACTGGTTAGTAAAAAACTTTTCTAAAGCAAACTTCACCTTACTTAAGACAGAGGTGGAAAGTTTCACAGCCCCCACGCTACAGGATAATGCTGCCCAAGATGCAGAAACCTTTACAAATGCACTCTATGAGCACCTACAAGGATGCATAGATCAAGCCATCCCTAGCAAAACCAAGACTCATGCCTCTAAGAGAAGGAAACCAGTTTGGTGGACCCCTGCAATAAACAGGCTACACAATAGAAGGAGGAAACTAGTTCAGAAAAAAAGCAAATCCCAAGAAGGAAAGACATCCCTGATCAGTATGAGTAAGAAACTAAGGTCCCTCATGAAATCATCCAAGGCTAACTTCGAAAGAAAAATAGCCAAGGATTCAAAGGATAACCACAAAGCCTTCTTTAGTTATATTAAGAATCTAAGTGGCAACTTGCAGATATGCACTGAACTAGTGCAAAGTAGCACAAAATATACTGAACCTACTGATATTGCCAACATCCTGGCAGATAGATTCAGTGCAAACTTCACCCCCCTCTCACCTCCAAAAGGGCCCACAACAATACCGGAAAAGTGTAATGTCCCAAAAATCACAGACGACAGGTGAAAACAGCCCTTTCAAAAGCCAAAACACAGCATCAATGGGACCAGATGGTGTCCAAGGCTGTATCTTGCATGAACTACAGAACAAACTAACCCCACCTAAACACGCTGTTCAACCTCAGCCTCTCCACAGGCTATGTGCCTATAAAATGGCGTACAGCAACAGCTATTCCTCTTCACAAAGGAGGGGCCACAACTGACCCTGGTAACTATCGCCCCATAAGCCTGACTAGCATGGTCTGCAAGGCTATAGAGCGCATCATCATGGAACTCATTAACAAAGACATTGGGAACCTCCAAACACTTGTCCTGACCCAGTTTGGCTTTGTTAAGGGCAGATTATGCCTAATAAACCTGGTTGACTTCTTCGAGACAGTCACCAAGGCCATAGACGAGGGAAAGGTAGTTCACACAGCCTACCTTGATCTCACCAAGGCTTTTGACACCATTCCCCACTTGGGTATTAAAGAAAAACTCACCAGCCTGAACATAAACCCCTACGTCATGAGATGGTTTGCCAATTGGCTTACAAACAGAACTCACACGGGAAGAAGAGCGGGCTCCAGGTCCGACTCTAAATCAGTCATAAGTGTTGTCCTGCAAGGCTCAGTCCTGGGACACCTACTGTTTGGCATATACTTCTCAGAAGTACAGGCAAACACAGGAGGACTATGGCTAACCAAGTTCACGAATGACTGCAAACTGGGAGCCATAATTGACTCTCCGGCTGACACGGACATCCTCCAAAAAGGCCTTACTGAGATGGACACCTGGTGTCAAAGTCATGGCCTCAAGCTAAATGCCAGAAAATGCATAGTCATCCAATTTGGGAAAAACAAAACACCCATGAATTACCACATAGGTGGCAGCCCCCTTAATACAGAAGAGGTAATAAGAGATCTGGGGACCCAGGTAGATAGTAATCTCTCCTTTGACAATCATATTGCCAAAGTAGTTAGGAAATCCTTCTATGTGGCCCATCTAATTCCTAAAGGGTTCGCATCTACAAATAAAGAGGTTATAGTGCCCTTCTACTCGTCACTCATTAGATCCATCATAGAGTACAATGCCCCATTTGGGATGTACCTCACAAGACCCTTCCAACAGCTGGAAAGACCACAAAAGTACCTCACCAAGAGCATTACTGGTCTCAAACATATGTCCTATGCAGCCCAACTGAAAAACCACTGGCTGTACTCAGTGGCATATCGCTTACTCAGAGGTGATCTCTGCCTGACTTACAAAGCCATGTCCAACTCAGAATTGATGGACCTGCTCCACCTAAAGAAATTCAAGTCACTGTGAGCCACGCGCTCTAGTGAGCTAAACCTCACCACAACAATAAATAGAACATGCTGGAGGGATAGATTCCTGTCACAGAGACTCCCCATGCTTTGGAACAAAATTCCAAATTACCTCAGGCAGAGCCCCTCACTAACACTCTTCAAAAGAAATGTTGACAAGTGGATGGGTAACAGAAAATACACCCCTGGGATCACTTCATTGGCTCTGCTTGACAGAGGAACTGTTAATTAATCAATGGGGTGGCGAAAGCTGACACACTCTGGCTAGGCTTATAAATGCCCTCGGGCAGATAGCCTAGTACTGACCTATGAACCTATGAACCTATGAACCTAATAATAACAATAATAATAATAATAATAATAATAATAATAATATCAGTCTATCTTAAAAATGGCATTGTTCACACAGCTCACCACTTAACTGTTTGCAAATAACACTGCTTTTGTTTTTGAGGGATTAAGTATACGTTTCCGGCCTATTCGCTACTGGCTAAGTTTGTATAACAGAGTGGGATTTGTTTTACCTGTAGATGACCATGTCATCTGCATAAAGAAGGTAACTGAGAGTGATCAGATTGGAGTTTGTTGTAATACAACCTGCTTGTGTTAGCTTCTAAGAGAGTAAACGGAAGCAGTGCACAAAACCAGATGGGTATTTCAACCAGTTGTGGGATGGCAGCCCTGATGAACACTCAGAAACAACAACTGACCACTATGAGAACATGAGCAGGGAACACAAGCAGTTAAAAGGAAACTGAGTGGCACTTTATTGTAGTCTTCTCAGGAAAAGCTACGAGTCACATATGGCATAATGACACTGCCATAGCCCTAGTGTGGGAACCCCTGAGGGACTGTGGCCCTTGTATACTTTGTATACCAAATATGTCCAATTGGCATATCACCAGTTTTGTATAGCAGTGGACAGCACACTGTGCTGGCACAGTTTTCAGGTGGCAATTTTATTCTGAAATGGTTGTTTCACACAAATCCATAAACAGGTACAGATATGCATGTTTCTCAAACTATGTAGGTAAGTTTTGGAACAATTTACATTTATTCTAAGGTCCTCCAAAAAGCTACATACATTTAAACATGCTCTAAAAGGGCAATTCATCAGACAGCAGAAATTAAACTCTGATTAAAGTAAAACTTTTATTATATTATTTATATAATTTCCTTCCCTAATGTATAACTATTTTTTTACTTTTATTCCAAATATTTGTTTTAGATAGTATGATCTGCATTACCTCACAAGATTTGTGTCTGTACCATCAATTGTTTGTTTGCTAGTAAGCAAATAAAAGCAAATGAAACTAGAGCATAGATACTGCAGTAGCTTAGCTGTATTTATAGTTTTCATTTTTTTCTGTATAAACTGTTGATAACGTCTCACTTATATTTCTATGTTGAGACATGTATTTCAGCATTCCCAGCCACATATACATGCATGTGTGCTTGTGTGTATGCATGCGTACCATATGTCCACTGTGTATGTATATATGTATATATATATATATATATATATATATAGATAGATAGATATATAGAGAGAGATCTATATATATATATATATAGATATCTATATATATATATATATATATACACACACACACACACACACACACACACACACACACACACACACACACACACACACACACACACACACACACACACATACATATATATATATAACATATATATATATATATATATATATATATATATATATATATATATATATATATATATATATATATATATTTGACATTTTTTTTTATAACTGCTGAAGAGGAACAAATGCTTACAATTAAGTCATCATTAGTTAATGGAAAATAAATTAGTTTGCAGTTTCACACAGATGAAAAACAGATGTATGACTGTAAAAGTTCCTAAAAAGTGAATTGCATTAAAAAGTAAAGGGAAGCCCAAGAGGTTGCCTGTTTAATGAAGTGTGATATCAAGCAGATGCTTTGACAATTTTACCATCAGTTAAAGGTGTGTCCTTTGAGGGGGATGAAAGCTCAGAACAAGTTTTCATAGCTTTCAGTTTTATACACACACACACACACACACACACACACACACACACACACACACAAACACACAGCTTTAATTTCAGGAGCTGAAGATTTCTGTATTGTACAGGAGAATGTAAAAATAATGTGTCTGTGACTCTAGAGGAATATAACAATTCACCTTTTCCAGTTCATCTAAGTTAGTCACTAGAGTTTAAGAAGTTTCATGCCCTCTACATCTATGGCAATAAGCTGTCATCTCCTTAAATATTGTTAGAAATGCATTTTGAATATGAAACTGTGACAGAATGATCTATAGACTAAATAAAGCAAAGGCTCAGAGTGAGATTATTCTTGATGCAGATATGGTCCAGGAACTCCAACCGAGTCTTTCATCATCCCTAAATCTTAGACCACTTCAAGCTGGAGTTTCAGCTTGCAGCATTCAAGTCAATCATAATCCTGGACAAATTAGGACTATGAGCATATGATTTCCACTGTACGTAATGCTGAATCCAATCACCATGACTGCCTTCATGGATTTACCCACTTGTCAAGGCCAGTCTCACAAGGACACATTCCAGACTGCAGTTTGGGTGACCAGCCACTGGCCCACCTATACTGTTTCTAAGCCATCTTTCTACTGCTGGGCTACATAATAGCATGCACCAATGGCACCCCATAATGCTCTTTTGATTTGGGAGTTAACTGTAGCATACATGCTGTTGGCGTTGTTGGCTGCAAACCCTCTTTTTAATTTAGCATCGCCTACCTTTGGCAGCTTTCGGTATTTGGATTATATCCATTTGGCTGGTCATTTGGGACGGATAACCCACAAAATGTGGATTTACAGGCAGTCCTTTCAGGTCTGGTTTTGGACAAGGACGATTTGCCCATTTTTTAAACTGTTGCTTTTACAATGGACTTTTTAGGTACTGATTCTATTACAGCTTTTAATTGTGTAGTGGCCTTTGAGCAATTAACTACTTTGGTTAAGAAATTGCAAACCTGTGTATGGCACTTGAAGCTGTTAAAAGCATATGATGTCAAACAATTTTGTCCGCGAGGCTAAGAGTGTATGTGCAGCAGATGGTTCATGAATCTTATGAGATTTTAATGCAAGAATGGGCTAAGGCTCAACAGGCAGCATCTATGATGTTTGTACATATATTGGCTGCATTTTATGAACGTCAGATTACTAAAATGTTCACCGGGGTCATGCAGGAGGTGGAACAAGTAAAAGCTTTTTTGGGGCATGGTGACTATGTCAAATAATTTCAGTTGTTTTCTAGTGTTGACTTCTTATGAACATGAGCTACATGGCATAAAAGTTAGAAAGTTTAAACTAGACTCTGGGAATTATATGCAGGGCAAAGCTTTTTCTGTTCATAAGATAGTTACATTTGCTCAAGGGCATAATATGTCATCTGGAGACCGGAGCTTGAATAAAGAATGATGTAACAACAAAAAAAGACCTAGATCTATATTGAAACAATCTGGGGGGGGGGGGGGTCACATGAGATCTTCAGTGGAAGAATCTTCTTCTGCCATTGTTACTGATATTGAAGTTGTTGGCGAGTCACCTATAGCAAAAAAGAAATAACTTTTAAGAAGAACCAGAGAGCTGGAAGAAAGCATGCAAAAAGATGTAGGGACATTGGAAGCATTATTTCTGCTGATCATGCTGAAATAAATTTTGAATCTGTTGTTCAAAATGTTCCACCTATTAAATTGACTGCTGCTGAAATAGAGGTGCTGAATAAGGGACTGTGGTTTATGCCAATATATGCAGTGTCTGAAGAAACATTAGTAAATGGTGTGTTACAGTTTTGTAGGAAACTGAATTTGTTATTATATTTTGGGAATGTTGCAATGACTGAAAAACAATTTGTATTCAACCCCCCGATGAATAAACATGTTTTGGTTTTTCAACAGCATATGTTAAAAGAGATTTACATTTTAATTTCTCTTATAGGAACAGTAATAATAATTTTACTCAGGAACAATGTTGTGCATTGAAATCTTTGAAAGGGAAACATGATGTAGTTATTACAAATGCTGATAAAGATGAGGCAGTGGTTACTTGGGATTATGGTTTATATATTCAGGAGACTGTTAACGAACTGATGAGTGCACAGTTTTATTTGAAGATGATGTCAGATCCTACATTAAAATTTAAGAAAGAGATTGACAATTTTTGGTTTTGGTCCTGGAAGAGGGCATTATTACCAAAAGCACATTGTACCATCTTACTGTCTCTGATCCTTTACCTCAGCATTTTTATATGTTACCAAAATTACATAAAAATGCTTTATATCCCCCGGGTAGACTCATCTTCTCAGGACATGGATCATTGACTGAACCCCTTTCTGTTTTCATGACTAAGTATTTGAAACCACTGTTAGTATATGTATGGGCCTGGATTCAAGATACTACACAGTTTCTTAACATTGTGAATGATATGCAGCTTGAAGCTACATGGTATATGTGTACACTGGATATCAAGGCATTATATACTAATATTCCCCACTGGGCTGGGTTGCTAGCAGTTGAATTTTGGTTGAACAGGGACAATTTATATAGCTCTGAGTTTAACACATTTATACTATGTTTACCTGAACATGTGTTAACCAAGAACGTCTTCTATTTCAATGGTGACTGCTTTTTGCAATTTTAAGGTACAGCTATCCATTGCCCCCATTTATGACGACCTTTTTATGGGGTATATAGAGGAACATCAGCTATATGATAATAGTCACATTATTTATATATCTGAAATTGATATACGAACACATTACTTAGATGATTGGTGGTTCATATGGAAATCAGATGAGCTGTATATAAATGAGTTTATACAATATTTGAATGATAATATGTGGGGTGTGCAGATTACAGTCAATTATAATTTGTATGAAATTTCATTTTTGGATATTAAGATTGTTAAAACTTAGATGGTACACCTGAGACTTCTGTATTTAGGAAGGAATTTAGCTATAACTCTTTGTTAGAAGCTAGTAGTTGTCATCCTTCATATATTATTGACAACATTCCAAAGTCCCAGTTTCTTTGGGTAAGAATAATTTTTTCATCAAATGATATGTATAAAGAAAGTGAGGAACTTACAGAAAGGTTTTGTGCAAGAGGGTATAAACTGATTATAATACACCAGGCTTGTGATTATGCTTGCTCAGTAGATAGAAATACTTTATTAACATATAATGCTCAGAAAAAACGTGAAGCATCTGTTTGTTTAGTTACCAGTTATGGGAGTAATACCAAATCATTTTGTGAATTAGTGCATCTACACTGGGGGACACATATTGGATGATAAGCTGGCACAAATGTTACCACCAAGATGCAGATTTACCTATCGAAGGGGTAAGACCACAGGAAATCATTTGAATCATTTTAAAAGGAATACCTATAAGGGTGGCAGCAAACAATTGTCCTTGGAAGGTAAGCCATTGGTTGGGTGTTTCCTTTGTGGAAATTGTTCAGCATGTAAATTTGTGGTTAAAACCAAAGAATTTTCATCTAACACAGCTTGTGTTTTTGATATTCGGTGTTTTGCTGTGTTTCAGAATGGGTAATATATTTAGTAGAATCTTCTTGTTAAGTATTTTATTTGGAACAAACTTCCAGACAATTTAGAGCTTGGATCTATGAACATTTGAGTGATGTGCAAAACAAATGTATGTCTAATGCTTTATATAAACATGTGATTGTACATTCTACAGCTAAATATAGATTTACAATAACTGACCAAATAAGTATTAGTGGTTATCATAAAATGGGTTGGAATAGTTTGTTAGATAAAAAATAAGCAAATGGAGAATTAATCTTGGGGCATTGTTTTCTCCTGGCCTCAATGATATGTAGTAATTGTTTTATTGGAGGGGGTTTACATATAAAGAGATGAAGGAATGTTTGTATTTGTGTAACCAGCACTGAAGAAGGCTTTGCCGAAACCGGTATGCTGGTGTTTTTGTTTGTCTTGCAAAATTCTCTTTAAATAAAAGGATTTTCACACTGCTGTTTGTGCTAGTCATTTTTTCTTTTTGTCTACAACTTTCGCAACAGCTAGACAACCATATGACACTAGTGAACCCTTCAGGTCATTCCGTACTGGTTGCCCTATGTTACCTTGCAAAGAGGATGGCTTGTACACATCTGCTAATGCCAAACCACTTGTACACACTGCATAAAATACTAATGTAAATGGAAAGAGACAAAACAACAATGGACAAAAAAACAGTCATTGATAAAAAGTGAAAAAACACAAAAGCAAGTGGAGTTATAGATTATTTGTGCTACACTTGTTGGTAGTACTGGATAAATAAAATGCAGTTAACTGTGCAATGCTAAACAAAACATAGTGTATCAAAATCCCTGAAGTTAGGATGGATTGTAGAACTGACCAAGCTGCATTTGAAGGTATGTGGTACATAATCCAGATCAAAGGTGTATGTTGTGGTTAAACTAAGTATCAGCAGTTGAAAAGCAGACAATGAAGCAGATCTCCAACGAATATTCAGCTATAACATTAATGATTTATACACATCCTGATTCTTGGACAGTCCTGCTTTACACATCTGGAAAATCAACATATTATTTTCAATCTCACATGGTTCTGGAAAAGAGAAAAAAAAGGTAAGTCATCCATGATCCACAAACCCTGCAAATGGTCAAACACCTATTCCTATCTAACTACAAACATCCACTTGTTGGTATTTATTGCAAAACTTTGGTTCACTGTCCTTAACCTCCTCTTCCCTTTTGCTAAGAATTCCATGCTGTTGCCACTTTAGGTTGCTGCATCAATGCTGGAATTTTTCACTTAAGCAAGTTATTCCCATGGCATCTGTCACCAGCCTGTTAAGACAGTGACAGGCATTAACATTGTACTGGGAACCTTCATAAGATTCCCCCAGAGGTGACCCATTTGGCCTCTATTCAGGAGGTATATAACCATTTTGGTTTCTCTCTGTAACACACATAAGCCCTCCCACACTCATTGCCCTCCAAAGTCACTGCCACATCTCAGGGAAAAGTGGTAGCACACTGAATCATTGTCATAACTCTCAACTTTTTTAGCAGAAGGAAACTGGACAAAGCCAAAAACAATGGGGGGCAAAGGCTCAAAAATAGGGACATATGTTAAATATTGTGCTTATAAATTTAGAAAGTTGCTAAAATAAAAGGAGTTGAGGTATCATGCATTTTCTGAGGGATATGAAGTCTGAAACTCAAATGTCTCTCGTTATTTTTTTTTAACTTTAGTGTTCAGTGATTTGCCAGAAAACTACACATTTTCTGAAGAGCAGACCAAAAATATGTGACAAAAATCAAGACATTCTGTGAAAATCTAGGCAGTTGAGAGGTATGATTGATGCACATCGTGAGTATTACATAACGTACATCAACAAGCATAATACGACTGAAGCAGAGCCCAGTACAACCATACTGTCACATGTTACCATAGTGCTAACGTGGTGTGGTGGGGATGCTGTTGTCTAAATGTATTGGCTCTGTACAACCCATTTAGGTATTCGAGCTTGTGGTACAGTGCCTATAGGGTCTGTTGGACACATTTAGAAACATACTGTTCTGCTGAAGTCACAGACCTCAAAACTCAAAGAAATGGGTGTAAAGGAAACAAATAAAAAATTCTAGCACTTTCCTTCTCTTTTTCATGCATTCAGAACTCCATCTGATGAACTGAATGCACAAGTTCATTTGGATTCATCATACTGATTATTGTACATGTTTACTTATAACCAGAAACAATAAAATTACCCATTTCATAACATTTCAACCATACAGTACCACTCAAATTGCTGTCATATTCCACTGATGTCTTTACCCATCAGTTGCAGCCACTGGACTTTGTAAACCTTAGAACATCTTACTATGGCAAAAATGACCACAGTAATGAAAACTAGCTACGGTAAAAGTAAAATGTTCCAACTTGATTTAGAGAAGTCACATTAGTACCACAAAGTCAGTCAGAATAATGAGCAAATAACAGAGAGAGGTCAGTCATTTTTTATCCACAGACAGCCTACCTACACAGGCCAGCAAATACAGTGGCTTTGTTATCTCTTTACATCTCAGATGCCTATTATGAAAAACAAAAGATAAAATGAAATGAGAGCCATGACATCACAGTTTTATTTCATAAGAAGACACATGCTGGCTAGCCATAGCAAAGTACTCCTTCAGGAAAATAAGACAAATCCTATTAGTCTTTTAACTTTGTAAGCAGTTAGTAACAATATTTAATACTGGTCATCTATCCGTTATTATTTTTGATGTTATCCACTCTAGAAGCAAGGAGCTGAAATGCATTAATTAACATGGCAATGATAATGTATGTCAGCAACAGTACTAATATAAAGATGTACAGGTGAATTCAATAAACCCTACATGATCATTTTTACCATGTGCGCATTGCTGTGTGATGTGTACAGTGGAGTGGCAAGTTTTAGATTCAGTAAACTCTGTGTAGGGGCATGCAATCATATGCACTTATGCACAAATATGGAACCTTTTGTGGAATGCAAATTTCAGCATAAGTAGCTGAACTATATGCTAATGAACCAAACCAATGTAAATGAGCGATCCCAACAACCTAAAATGAAGCTGTGTACACAGAAAATGTTCAAGTACTGGAGTCTACATGGAAACATGGGCAATTAAAAGTATTGAAATTTGGACAGAACATACCTTAACAGATACCACCACACATATTATGGCCTAAGTACACTTTGTGAATGCTAGAAAATCAGTCTTCCAAATAAAAATGCCATTTTACTGTCCTGGCATAAATGCACTTTTGTTCCCCTACCCCCAACCGAATAATAAGCATATACATAATGCAGGCCTTTAAAATATTTAGAACTGATGAAACAGAGTATTATAATGTACTGTAAGCATAATGTGTTTTGTATCACTTATACAGGCAAAGAAATACCCTGGCTTGTGTTTACAACATTGTGTTCCCATGCAGTTGCCCTTGGCTGCTAACCATGTAGATTTCAGGCTGTCAGCACAGTCATTATGCATATAAGGCCAAACATCATTAGAGTTATTGAATTACAAAAAATAGTAACCCTGTAGGGATTTTCACTTCATGTAGGGATTTACAGTGTCTATGTTTCCAATGGATGTCAACAGTGATGACATCGGGGGGTGTATCAGCTTCCATTATTTTTTTCTGTTAACATGTTTGCACAAAACACTGGTGTGCATAGTGCACCAATGGGAATGGAGCAAAAGAGCTTTGCTATGTAACTAATCCTGTGGCAGCACCTGTATGTATAGGGCTACAGTGTTGATGGTCCTGGGTTCGAGTATAGGATGTATTGGTTTTTCTTCACATTTTATATTCCATGTGTTTGTGCTATCAGGAAAAAAGAAATTAAAATTATACTTTTTTCTTATTCTTACCTTATTTATGTGACTGTGGGAGAAGCTGCATAAAGATGCATTTAGCTCACTACTGAGCACTCAAGCAGGTGTTTTAATCATGCTAATTACAGCCTAAGCAGGTGAACTGCATCTTAATTAACCAATACCACATGGTAGACCTATTCAACAAATGAATAAAGTATCCATGTAGCCTGCAGTCTTATTTTCCCCTTGATACTTCTATACCATTGGAGTAGAGACTTGGAAATATTAACTGAAATACTGCTAGGGCTTACTGCAGCTATTCTACATCTGTGTGTGGTAGAGGATGAAGTCACTGCTGCTGGTGCTGCTGACAATAGGCCTAGTTTGAGAAGGAGAAGAGTGTTCAGGCCCAGGGTAACCTTCCAGCTACATGATCTGGAGATTGTAGAGCACTACAGGGTGGACAGGGGCACACTGCAAGAACTCTGCGAGCTCTGCCAGCCTCACCTCAGAGCCAGAGCCAACTGAGGGGAACCCATCCCAGTGGAAACTAAGGTATGTGAAACCCTTAGAATATTAGCTACAGGTACTTTTCAAAAACAAACTGGGAACATGATGGATGTGTCACAGGCATCAGCATCCAGGATATTCCAACAGTTCTTGGATGCTATGCTCATACATGCTAGTGAGCATATTTATTTCCCCTTACTTCTGAGAAGAGGGCCAGTAATATGTAGTGCACTACCCTGAAGTACTGGCTGCCATAGATTGCACTCATGTACACATCAAGGCCCCATCATCTACATTAACTGCAAGGGATACCAGTCCATCAACTGCCAAGTCATGCGCAATGCCCAGGGGATTATCTTGAATGTGTGTGCTGGCAACCCTGGCAGTTATCACAACTCCCATATCTGGCACACATCACAGCTGTACCAGATGTTTGCTAGAGGGGGACAACTGACAGAGTCATTTACTGAGGGATGCTGGCTATGCCCTGGAACTGTTGATGATGACACACATCAGAAGTACACACACACCCAGAGACAAATGCGATAATGAGGCAGACACACAAAGTAGAAACATTATAGAATGTGAGTTTGGGCTTCTGAAGTCATGGTTCCAGTGCCTAGATATATCCGGTGGAGCCTTGCAGTATAATCCACACACATGTGCACAAATATTCACAGCATGTGCTTTGCTCCATAATCTGATCCTGCAAAAACAGCTGCAGCAGGATCCATAAGGGGAAGAGAAACACATCCCAGAACAATGCCTAAATCAGTCACAACAGCCACAGTCACAGGAAGACTCAGAGCAGGAACCTCCAGCTGCTGTCCCTGTAGGCAGATGTAGTCGTGCTCAGTATGTCCTTGCTTTGGCTAAGAGACAACACATAGCTTATGCACTGACCACTTAGGGACCTAGGGACTAATACCATTCTCCCTCTCACATGCATATATTAAAATTGATGCCAGGCAACTCACACAACCTGTACCTATCCTTGTACTGGCTGTGTGCTGCTTGCATCATACAGAGTCAGCCCTGAAGTAAAGGTGTGTCAACTGCTGCATTTGCAAGGTATGTCCTGACCTAGACTGTATCCTTGATGAGAATTATTACACAACCTTGTATCTATTAACATGGTGCAGTATGCAAGTAAATAGTGGTGGATTTGTACAGAAATTAAACTAATGTATGACTGCAGGCACTTATTTTACTAATGTGTCCATTCGTAATTAGTAGTCCTTAGGCATGAAACATTCACACAGTCCTACCTCAGCAGAATACTATTACATCGTTCAAGAGAGAAGTTAGAAAGTTAGGCTACATATTGCAGTTTCTGACTTCAGACTTGTTTGTATCCTAACAGTAACTGTGCTTTATTGTCCCATCCTCCCCCAAAACAGGAATGTCCCCTTGTAATTGCCATAACGGTAACTCAGCTATGCTGCCCCCCCAAACCCACAGTATATGCGTTTTATGTCACAGTTAATATCTTCTCACATTTTAAGGACAATTATATAGAATTAATTATGCATTGTATGTGTTAGGTAACTGATGAATTAACAACATACACAGAAATGTAAGCGAGAGATGTATATTTGTTACCATAATTATGACAGGTTGTGTGACTACTAACTGTTCTATGTCCAAATATATTACAGAGAAGTACTTATAGGTTTGATAGCAGCAGGCATTTTTATGCATTTGGTTGTGTGATGAATGACTCCAGTTCTGTTCTCACAAGCTGCTTCTATGGCAAAAAGGTCTGAGGCAGCCACCCTGTTTGCTGAAGCTGTATTGGTGTTGAGAGTTCTAATCCTAATATAACTAGAAATAATGGAGGTGTGTGTTTACTGACTTTGACTCTACGTCCCATACTTTTATCATCTTTCTCCACATTTGAGTGCTGTGCTGTGTGTGGAAAACAATTTAATAAGGCTTAGCTAGTTTTCAAAAAGTGCAGCATTGCAGAAATAGGGAAAAAGCAGGCAAGATTTGTAAGACTATCAACAAGAGAAACTGGATACATTCAATTATTGTTGTTAGTAATTGGGAAATCCCAGCCTGGTGTAGGGATAGGAGTGGGCTATAGTAGCAGGTATATATTACATAAAAGAAAGTCTCAGATGTCAGTAATGTGCCTCTTGTTTGTGCACTGCATACCGACACACAAACAGATACAAGAGGGAAACAGACATGCGTGTACACTTAGTGCAAAAAAAATTGCATTTGTGCTATGCATAATTATGCTTTTATTGTTCTATATTTCCCAGATGCTTTGTCTGACCTACGACTACATGTGGAAGCATTGCAATATGAGGACACAATATAACTATATGCACAGAAATTTAATATCCATCTATTTGTTTCCCCACCAGAAACCACACCAACAATCAGTACAACCCTGGGGTTTCCTTAATTTTACAACAGATAAATCAAACACAAAACAAGGTGTAATATATAATGTTGTGTACTCCCACGAGGACAGAGCCATTTAGTGGTCCTTATAGGCTTGCACTGCCAAACTCAAACAGCTAAATAATGCTCAGCAAGAGGACATGTGTTATTACACAGGTAGGCTTCTAAACAGTATACTACTGTTAGGGTACTAGCCTGATATGACACTAAGGAATGGTGTGCCTATGCAGGCCTTCCAAGCTGTTGTTCCCCACATGGCTTGCTGATGTCATCTACTATAAGATCACCTGCAGTCTTGCATAAATCAGACTTGTGTCGTGGTGCTTGCATTAAGTACTGTGTTCTGTAGTCTGTGCATTTAGATAGGTAAGGGTTTGGTTTTTACTGTAGTAGACTCTGTGTGTGTGTCCATAAATTAGAGTGGAAGTGTGTATTCTAAAATGACCACTCCAGTGGAATGCCTCTCCGGTGTATTGGTGTTTGTACAAACATACATTTCAAGCAGGCCACCAACCTCTTGTTCCCCACATGGCCTGCTGATGTAATCTACTATAAGACCACCTGGAATCCTCTTAAAATTAAACTTGTTCCATGGTGCTTGCATTAAGTACTGCGTTCTATAGTTTCTGTAGTTAAATAGGTAGGGATTCTACTCTCACTGCAATCCAGAGTGTGTGTGTGTGTGTGTGTGTGTGTGTGTGTGTGTGTGTGTGTGTGTGTGTGTGTGTGTGTGTATGTGTGTGTGTGTGTGTGTGTGTGTGTGTGTGTGTGTGTGTGTGTGTGTGTGTGTGTGTGTTTGTCCATCCATAAATGAGTGTGGAAGTGTGTAGCCCAAACTGACTTCTCCAATGACATGGTGTTGCAGTGTTTTGTTACTTCCACAAAGATCCATTTAAAGCAGGCCTTCAACCCCTTGTTCCCCACATAGCCTGCTGATGTCATCTACTACAAGACCAACACCAGTCCTGTTAAAATCAGGCTTGTGCTGTGGTCCGTGCATTAAGTACTGTGTTCTGCAGTCTCTGTACATAGGTAGGGAGGGATTCTATTCTCACTGCAGTCAACCTGGGGAGCGGAAGGTGGTGTGAGTGTTTCAGATGTTTCTGGACATTACACAGAGAGTGACCTACAACATCCTATGGAACACTGTTTGATGCACATTCATCATGCTATTTTTATTTAGCCACTGTTTGAAGTAAAAGCCTTGCAGTATGTACAGTTGCTGCTATTAGTTGTGTAAAACAGTTATAGTTAATTTTCTTTATGTTGCTATGATTACTTTTAAAAAAAACTGTGCTGCTTTAGACTCTGTTGCCTATGTAATGTTATGAAGATACAAAGAGTCAGTTACTACTTTAATTCTGCTTCAGTTGTGTTGCCCACACTATACATTGGATTCACACTGGATAAATCCAGTACAGTTCACCTACTGATATGTAAACATCACAGCACATGATTTGTGAGAAAACACCCCATACCCTTGTGCCTGGAGTGTACAGTAGGACTATATATTGTAAAGTAACTGTTTGTGGTATAATTTTGAGCTTTAACACTCTATCATTGTCTTAGCTGCTCTGCTATGGTTTCCTTGCACAGGGCATATCTTTTTACAGTTATAGATGCAGAAACAACAATTAAATAATTTACACTTACAACTAGCCAATGTTATCTAGCAGAGCAGATCTTTTACAGCTCAGCATAGCTGGGTAAATGTCAGTTAAACAAACAGTAATGTTACAACCAATCTCTCTACAACAGAAGTATACATCACAATTTGAATCTATATCCTATTGTACACCCTATATGTTAGTCCACAAAAAATAGCATGCTATCACATACACCTATCCATTTTTCATTCTCTATGCAGATACCAGGATCACACCTTACATTGCAAGCTGTCAGTGTCCCTCTTCTTCATCTGATAGCCTAGATGACATGCCTTTATTATTGCAGGCCAGATAATGCCTCAGGCCTGCACTACAACATCAATGAAGTACCATCATAGGCAGATGTACTCTCCAGCAACCTACAAAACATCAGAGACATCTAAAACACAAGCATGGTACACCTAACACTAAACCCAAAGCAAGCAATACACATAAAAAAGGAGCACCAGTGTCTCAACAAAGATGTTCCTAAGGAAATAATTATTGATTGTAAAGGTTGTTCTTATAGTTAATTGCACAGTGAGACATACACCTGCCCCACTCCCCAGCTTAACAAGGAGAAATGTAGGATCAGCTGTGTGTCACAAGTAATTGTCACATCACACATGCAAACAAGTCTCTCCGCAATGCCCCACGATTAGTCCATCGTAGTTGGTGTTTGTATGCACAACCTGAGATGTATTTCTAGGGATTATATGGAGATAGACAAGACTGATCTGTTTAAATGTGTGTAATTGCCAAATAAGTCCCTATGTTTGACCATCATTATAAGCTGACCTAGGATGAAAAAGTAATATAAAGAACAAACTATCATCTGAAATTTGCTATATGTCTGGTGTCATTCTAAGGCACTCCAGTTCCTGTCAGTGTGGGATGACATTGTGGATAGACCACACTGTTTGGCAAGACGTGGACTTCACCTGGCACATCTAGGCATTTCCTTGCTGGCTAAGGCATGTGCCTCATCCAAAATGCCTTCATTACACAGTGTCGCCAAAACAGAGGTTACTATGTGAAAATATATAACTCCAGCAAAGTAAGGATCATGCTGATAAACTGAAGGAGTCCACATCAGATACTGCTCTCCCTGTCAGCATTTGTCACAATAGAAGTGGTGGATGTCTGCACAGTCAGAGACACCTGATTGAAGGCTGCAGTAAGTAACCTGGCCTTGCAAGGCTACAAAGTCTTCCACACATTCAGGCTGCAATTTGAAGTTCTAAGAACTGCAGGAGGTAGATTATCTCTCCTTATTAAAGATAATTCCCCCTCTATAGGGGTTAGACAACATAAGTCTATGAAGTTAATGTAACTATGGCAAATATGTTAAACCATTGCCAAGGACAACAATAAGGCTTTCCTTTGCTACATCTGCAACATCCAAGGTATAACTCAGATGTGTGCTGAATCAATTGTGGATTGCATTGCACACATGGAATCTGTGTAAATTAAAAACCAGCTAGCAGACATGCTTGGATAAAAAATATCCCCCCACCCACCCCCCAAACGTACCACAACACACTTCTTCAACATCACTGCCAACCTCCCTCTACAAAGAGCAACTAATCACTGCTTTCTCCAAGAACAAGAACACAGCCTTCATGAGGCAAGATGGCATTTCCACCTGCATTCTTAATGTTCTTAACCAGCAAACTACTGCACTAGACAACCTATGCTATCACAGTCTGAGTACTGCCTTGACCAGAGTCTACAGGCTCTGTAGCAGCAGGAGCTACACTTCCCTGGTCAATGTCCTCACTATCCACCTGTCCAATATCTGTAGCTTCAGTGGACTACGGATGTGTAGGTGTACTGGTTGTGTACGAGGACAATGAGAGTGGTCACTGAATGTCAACCTCTGTGTCATATTCTGCCTCTGCAACCTCCAGCTGTGCCTCACTTTGGCCACCATCATTATCAGTCAGATGAGACCATGGCATCAGGTGGTGCAAGGGACACAAAACTACGTTCATGATTACCTGTGATAAAAGGAAGAAACACAGGAATTCAGTAATATCTGCACTACTATGCTGCAATATATGCTAAACAATTTACACTGCTGTCAGTATTGCAGACATTCATACCTCTAAACCTCTTAGAGCAAGACGTCTGGGCAGAAAAATAATGGTTGGACAAAGGCGTAATAATAGGGACAATTTAAAAATATTGCTCTTACAAACCCTGAAAGGTGATAGAATAACAGGTATTGCTTTAGCATGACATCTCTGCTGGGTATGAAGTGTGAAACTCAGATTTCTGTCTTTATTTTATGTCTGCAATCTTTCATGACTTGTCAACAATTTAGAAGGAAATCACTATAATATGAACTACGAGCCAGAAATATGAGTCAAACTTCTTGACACTCAGCAAAAATTGGTACAGTTGACAGGTATGCCCACAGTATATCAATATATACAGTGGGCCTGAGTGGACACATTAACAGATATTTTGGTATTTATCTATATTAATGACAAATATAGCTGCGGTGGTGGTGCTGCAGTAGAGTTGCCTCCTCCCAGTAAGACGTTGTCCTGTTCGATTCTCAGCTAAAGTGTCTTCTGTGTGGAGACATGGGTGAATGGGCGTACCTTCATTGAAGGTTTTGCATCAGGGCTGGCAACTTGGTATGTAAAAATCTACTGCCAATCATTAGCGGACCGGAGTTCCGCTGTGGTGACCCCTAACCGGGAAAAGCCAAAAGATACAACATACAACATCTATATTAATGACAAAAATGTATTATGCCTACCAACTGCATGAGTTCTATGTCTCCAGATTCCTGACTGTCCTGAAATAAGCAAAGGAAGAGGTGATGGCAACAGCACCACATTTAACAGTATAACAGGGGGTAATACCTTTACTCATCTATATCTGCACTAACCGAACTGTTAATAAAAATGTGGCAGACATTCTGAATATAAGCAAAAATCAGCAGCTGTCTTAAATACCACCACTAAAAAAACAACTTGACACATGTATGTAAACTGTTGACACTATTTCAGAATGCCACAGTATTCTAATGATGATCTAATGAAGCATACCCAGAGGCTCTTCTTGAGGCACAGCAGTGGCACCCACCCGGAATGTACTGGGTCATTGACTGCTGGATGCTGTCCTGTGTGGCAATGTTTGCTAGGAATTCATCTGTGGCAGTGAGAGGGGGTTCTGCAGGAGGGCCACCACTGGTTACCTGGTGTTAAATAAAATTAATAACTCAATACGCAGGAGGTTCAGATTCAAAAGTTTACTAGTGTACACCAGGAGGCAAAAACCATGCAAGTACAGAATTTTCTCTGACATGATGCAGGAAGTACAGAATATTTTATAGTGTTTGCATTCAAGTTATGCCCACCTTACTGACGTGGTTAGTCACAGGGCATCTACATCACTTTTACTAACAGTATTCTATTCATCTAATAATGCTGATGCAGTACATTTAAAAAAACTTTTCCTTTAGATACAATATGATCTTGCTATCCAGCTGGTCAGTCACAATGTCTTTCTGTAAAGTTACTTCTTAAAGGTCTCATATCAGTTTGAATACAATAGCAGATTCAGTCTTTAAATTCACCTCTTTGTTCACTGTTTCACTTTCCCACCAGCTGTGTTTTTATCTTACAAGGGCAAGTTACTCCATCAGGCAAGGAAGATTTAATTATTTACAAGTTATCTCATCAGGAAGGAGCAGAAGATTTACACATTTAATTTCCTGACCCAGCAGATAATCACTTATGAAAAGCATAAACATTAAGCTTGCTGAGCTGGCAGCTGCCAGGGTCAGGGGTCAAAGCACACTGCAGTTTCAGAAGCTACTTGCATTTACACATGAATTTATCCCTTCTGTTATGTGATTAATAGAATAAAATGCATTATAAACTACCTTGCTTTTAAACTAGCATTTTACATATATTTAAATACATATTTTTCTAACATTTCCCCCCCTATTAATACTTTTTATTCTATTTTGAAGTATGCATAGTGTCATTTCATCTCCTAGCCTTTCCCACTCAGGATTTTCAGCTAGGTGAGTCATTTAATCTATACTTCAGAAAAAGCGTCATCTGAAATCAATCTTTCAATTTCAATATCTTGGTAGAAGGTTTCAGTAACAGATACATCAACAAAATCTTTGATTAATCTTTTCATGCAGGGAATTCCACAGCAAACACTTGCTTCTATTAGGAGTATACCCACACAAATAGCAATTAGAATGTTCATTAGGATGGAACCCCATTTGAAAAAAGTTCGTCAGTGGGTTTGGGCCTGGTTCAGTCATGGCTGATACTTGCTGAATTACCTCTAGGTGATTATTTATCTCATGTCGATTGTCAGGTATATAAGCACAGCATTCTTCTTTGATAAGCACGCACGTACCACCTCTTGCCGCTAGGGTGAAGTCAAGAGCCATCCGATTTTGTAGCACAACAGTTCTCATTGCATTCAGTTCATCAGTCACCAATTCTAGGGCGGCAAAAGTTGCATTACTCATTACTTCGAAAAGTTTCGAAAACTTCCTCAGCTCCCAGATTGATTTGACTGCTCCATAGGCTGGTAATATTCCTGCCCAGGATATAACACTGTCACTCAAGTCCATATGAGTCAATTCACTTTTGTCTTTTACTGAATTATGGTCTTTCTAACCAGCTTCGATCTTCCCAACTGGATTCACAGGTTTCTTAACTGGACCTTCAGATTTTTGAGCTGTTTCTCTTACCCAAAGGTAATTCTGCAGTATGTCTGATTGCTGGAACCAGATAACCCAAAAAACAACTGCCGGACCAATTCTCAGGTAACCATTTATATGCCTTTTTCCCACAAATAAAATAACAGTTTTCTACTTTAGTACTAATACGCATCACCCTGCATGAAACATTTTCTGATCTATAACTGACAATTGTTTAAACAAAACAGGGTTTTGTCGTACTTCATTCAATGTTGTTTTCATTGTGCTCAAATATGAATCATAGTTAGTATTACAAACAGTACCTCCACTTTTAACTTTAATGTAACACTTGTAGGATATTGTAATATTACAATTACTCCATCCTACTTGGAGGGTATCATTTTTAAAAAAGCACACAATTCCCTTTTGTGTAACAGGTAAAAATAATGCTATTTTATCTTGTGATCTGACAGTTCCTGTGTTGAAAAGTAAATTCTCCCAAGTCTCATTTATCCCCAAAGGGACAGCAGACATTATCAGTCCTCCATATGCTGTTGGTATAGCTGTACAAACCCAGCAATTTGAAATGTTCATAGTCTCTGCATACACACGTTCCATGGCTAGGTATGTGTTAAAATTTGGATGCCAATCTATAGACGTTTCATCACGCCTTCCCACTTTCACTTGTGTGGTTGTGTGTAGGATAAGCCACAGCAAGAGGAAAATTGTCACAATTACAGTTAATAAATGTACACACAACAAAATGATTATGCAACATCTCTGGGGTTGATCTAGACTTCTATTCACTTTGTTTTTGGCCATCTCGGTCTGGTTGTATATCAGTCACAAAGTTTTTATCAAGTTGAAAGTTCTTTACCGGTTTACAGTGCCTTAAATGAACCCTGGACATCCTCTCAGCTACGCTGACTGCAGTAGGCATTGCCAACAGAACCTGGTACGGTCCCTCCCACTTTGGACTCACCCAATTCTTCCTTTTCATCACTTTCAGCCACACCCAACTTCCAGGGCCCATGACTGTTTCCACTGGTCTGGTCTGTTCCTTATCTGAAAAAGAGTTAAACTGCAAAACAGATTTATTCCTTAAAAATTTCTTCATATATTCTGCTAACAAACTGTCAGCCTCTTGCTCTGCAGGCATGAGAGCTTTCCACTGAGGCACATAATATGCTCTCCCAGAAATCATTTCAAAGGGAATCAGACCCTTTACATTTGGAACCATTCTCATACTCAGCAGTGCTAAAGGCAGACAGTATATCCAATTCTTTTGGGTCTCCTCTACTAGCTTCCTTAACTTGTTCTTTAGGGTACCATTGTACCTTTCCACCAGTCCTGCTGACTGTGGGTGGTAAGCACAATGGTTCTTCAAGGAGATACCAAAAAATCTCCCAAGCTGGTGAATCGTCTGATTCACAAAATGTGTGCCATTGTCACTATAAATCCTCTCCGGAATGCCAAATCTAGGGATTACTTCTTTTATCACGGCTTTTGCCACTGTTGCTGCATCTGGGTTTTTGGTTGGAAAAGCTTCTACCCATTTAGAAAACAGGTCTATAATAACTAAACAAAACTTTTTCCCTTCACATTTATTTAATTCTATGAAATCCATACAAATAGTATGGAACGGGTATGGTGGTATAGGAAAACTTCCTTGCTTGGTTTTAAATGCCCCTTGTGCATGGTGCTTGTTGCAAGTATGACAAGCTGCACAAAATGTTTTTGTGTAGTTTGTGTATCCGTATGTTTGGAAAATTCGATTTACTAACTGTACCATCCCCCCTGTTGAGACATGGCACTGCCCATGGCTCAACAAAGCTGCATATCTAAATAAATTAGACGGCAATATCGGTTTTATTTCTTTAGAAATGTACAGTCCATTCTCAAGAATTGCACCTCGTTTTACCCATTTTTGTTTTTCTGCTTTTGTAGTAAGCGTCTGCATTGTTTTTAACATGTCTAAATCTAAAATCTCAGAGGGTTGTAATTCCTCATTTAAAAGTAAAGTTTCTGAGTCTGAGGTCGCTTGCTTTGCAGCTGCATCAGCTCGTGCATTGCCTTTTGAAATCCTATCCTGCTGTTTTGTATGAGCTACACATTTACAAATAGCTACTTTGGTAGGTAACTGAATAGATTCTAATAACTCCAAAATAAATTGCGCATGATTAATAGGTTTTCCACTGGATGTTATCATTTCTCTATTTTTCCATTGTTGTGCAAATACATGTACTGTAGAAAAAGCATACTGGCTGTCAGTATATATGTTTACACACTTGTTTTTTGCTAAAGTACATGCTCTCGTCAAAGCTATCAGTTCAGCTGCTTGTGCAGATAAGTTGTGTGGTAAGGACTGAGCTTCTAAAATTTCAGTGTCTGTAACTATTGCATACCCTACCAGATTCTTCCCTGTAGGACCCCTTCTGCATGAGCCTTCCACGTAATATGTCACCTCGGCATTATCCAAGGGCATATCTGTAAGATCTTGACTAGGTAAAGCTAACTGTTCAATTTCCTGCAGGCAGCTGTGTGGTGTGCCCTTTGCAGGAGTTGGAAGTAATGTTGATGGATTCAATGTCGTACATCATTCAATTGTCATATGAGGTTGACTCAGCAGTATAGTCATACATGAAAGATGTCTAGCAGGAGAAAGGTATGCCACTTTCTCTTGTAGTAAAATTATTGCAACTGCATGAGGCACTCTCAATGTGAGAGGGTGGAATAGCACCACTGAGGCCGAAGCCTGTACTGCCATTGCGGCTGCAACTACTGCTTGTACACAGTGAGGCAAAGATCACGCCACTGGATCTAACTGTGATGAATAGTAAGCTATGGGGCGTTGCTTGTCCCCATGTTGTTGCGTCAATACTGACGTCATGTATGCTTGCTTACAATCTATGGTCTGAAAGAACCGTTTGTGATAATTTGGAAGTCCTAAAACTAATGAAGAAGCTATCAACTGCTTCAACCTGCAAAAAGCCGTTTCTGCTTCTGTTGTCCATTGTAAAATGTCTTGTGCTGCCATTGGTGTCTTATATATCAAGTCAGTCAGTGGAGCAGATTCCAAAGCACAATTTGCTGTCCAGCTCCGACAAAAATTAGTTGTACCTAAGAAAGACATCATTTCCTTCTTGGTCGTTGGCTTGGGTGCTTGCAAAATTGCTGTTTTTCTTTCCTCATCTAGTATTCTACCTTCATTGGATATTATATATCCCAAGTATCAAACTTGTTTTCTCCAAAGTTGTAACTTACTTTTGTTTACTTTGTGTCCTTGTATTGCTAAAAATTTCAATAATGCTACAGTATCCTCCCTGCACTGTTGCTGGGTGGGGGCTGCTAGCAAGATGTCATCTACATAAAGTAGAATTTGACTACCTCCCGGTGGGGTAAACTCTGCCAGGTTGCTAGCCATTTTTTGTGAAAATATTGTTGGGCTCTCACAATATCCCTGTGGTAGTCGAGTATATGTATGCCTTTTACCCTGAAATGTAAATGCAAACCAATATTGACTATCAGGATGTATAGGTATTGAAAAGAAAGCATTGCTAATATCTACCACAGAGAAATACTTCTGTTGTGGTTCTAAATCATTTAACAAAGTATGTGAGTCTGGCACAGTGGGTGCTCTAGATATTACTGCACTATTTACAGCTTGTAAATCCTGTACCATTCGCCATTCCCCGTTTGCTTTTTTAACAGGAAATAGGGGTGTATTACATGGTGAATCAGGAGATTCTACCAGTACTCCTTCTTTGAGTAATGCTGCTATTATAGGCTTAATTCCCATTTCTGCATCCTTTCTCAAAGGGTATTGTCTCTTCTGTGGTCTAAAAGCTGACTTTGGGGTAATTGTAACTGGTCCTGCTGTTCGAATAAGTCCTACATCTGACTTGCCTGTTGACCAAAGAGTTGTTGGAATTTCACACAAGGCCTTTTCTTCTTCTTCTAATAAAAATGCTAATCAGCTGTCCTTGCTAGATTGCAAGTGTTCAGCTGGATGTGTCTGTGTCAACCAATTCAGTTTTTGTGTTTGTATCCCTTGTTCTGACAGTTCTAAATCAGTCTGTTTCTCCCATCTTGTTACTTTTTCTCCTAAATCTGCCCATTTGACACTTTTATTCTTTGTCAAGCTGACATGTGGCAACCGATTTGATCTATACAATGCAAGGAATTCTTGAGGTAATGAACAGCTAACTACACTGTTCCCCTCTGTATCCCAGTACAAAGTACGCAAAACCAATCTAGTTGCACGATTTCTAAACAGTTCTTGCTCATACTCTCTATCAGGTCCTGGTGTAGTACAGTAGTATAGAGTACAGTGTAACAAATGCTGTCGATCAGTGTCAAGGGAGGGGGCTTTACTGATGGCTACATTCATCAGTTCCTCGGTTACTGCCCCTGGACCAGTCGTGACTAGGTCCTGGCTGTACCAGTAAAAAGTTTCACCCTCCGATCGCACTACAAAGGTATCATTTGTCTCTGTGCCTCCATACCTTGTACAGTTGGAAATACTGCTATGCCAAATATCTGCATAAGGTCTCTGCCCAATAGGTTTACTGGACACTTTGCAGAAACAACTATTTTAGTTCTCTGGGTCATACCTGAAACAGGGTCAGTTATTGCTATATCATGGGAGAGTGGCTCCCTGAATAGCTGTCCATTTGCTGCTTTTACTAATATATAATCAGGTGATTCGGAATGTTCTGGTAACTTGGAGGGGTGTATCAAAGTCCATGACGCTCCTGAGTCACACAGGAATTTGACTTCCCTTCCCTCCACCAGAAGTGTCACTTCCGGTTTTGTATCTGCTAGGTAGAGCTCCAGGCTCAACAATGCTAAATCTAAAATTTCATTTCCATTTTTGTCTAAGTCAATTTGTACTTCCTCTGTCCCTTCTACTACATTGGCATTTGTCTTTTCTATTCTAGCTGTTACTGGTGATTCCTGACTTTCATATGATGTATCCTCACTATCATATAGTCAGTCCTCATCCCCTTTATCTTCCATCATTGCTTTCTTATTTTGTTTACAGTCCCTAGCTAGATGCCCTTTCTTTCTGCACTTGAAGCATTCACCTCTCTTTTTCCTTTCTTCAAAATCTTCTGATCGTTTGTCAGACTGCTAGTTTCCCTGGGCATTCTTCTTGCCCTTTTTACCTGACTGTAATACAAATACTTCAGCTCCGTCTTCAGCAGTGAAGACTTGTGCCTTTTTTTCTTTTTACTATTAAAATGTCTCTCAGCATGTCTAGCGTATTTGAGTAAGGCTTGTAGCCTCCCTGTTCAATGATCTATCATATGCTTCATAATGAAGCTACTAATAGGTGCAATGCAACCTTTCAAAAATGCATTTTTTAATTGTTGTTCATACGGGAAATCATTTGTTTGGTTCTCAGGAACCGACATACCGCTATGATTATTAAAACATTCTAATAATCTAGCATAATATCCATCTATTGTCTCATTTTTCTGTTGTATGCATTGATTAATGCAAGTCCAGTCTGCTCTGGGGTTCCATTTCTCAGAGATTTGGTCTGTCAGACCTTTCACTCTATTGTCTAACTCTGCGTCACTATGTGGGAGTGGCCTAAATTCTGCATTACGAGGATTCCAGGTGCCACAAATCATGTGCCAGTCTGGACCTATAATTTGTCTTACTACTTTTTCTACTTCTTCCCCATTCAAGTGGTAACTTAACCTCATGCCTTGTAAATCTTCTAAAAATTTCATAAAATTAACTTTCGGATGGGGGATTCCCTCAGTAGCCTTCCGGATATCTTCCGGTGTCCATGGTCTATATACTAAGAGTGTTGGGTCTTGCCCTTCCTGTCCTGCCTGAGGATTTGGAACTTCTATAAGTGGGCATATTTCTTCCTCACTCTCATCCTGTAAATTTCTCTCTATTTGGTATGATTCTGTGTCCCTATATGTTTTACATGTTCAAGACCTAGTCTCAATAGGATCTCTAACAAATGGTTGTGGTCTTACTGAAACTTCAGGATAACGCGGAGGCGGACCAGCCTGTCCACTCGCTTCATATCCTGAAAAGGGTAAGGGAGGGGGCAAGGGAGGAGGAGGAGCTGTAGCTATTACCAAGTTATTATCCTCTTTGTCTAAAAATAATGTTGTTGAATTTTTAAGCTTCTGTTCTCTACGATTTGCTTCCTCAATCCACCTGTGTGCTTGAGGTATGCCTAGTTGGCGTTGCTTTTTTGCCTGACCTCCTGCATCATATTTAAGCTGTTTAAGGAGTTTAACTAGTGTAAGTTTATCTAGTTTACCATCAAATTCATATTTGTTAACCCATTTCGTATAATACCTAACATTATCAGCACGCTGTAATTGCATGTATTTTGCGTCTTCAGTTAGGGGCGGATCTCGCGAGGTTTTAGTGCACTGATTACCCATGTCAAAGAAAATGTTACATAACCCTTTTTTATCACGTGATATCAAATTCTTAGTTCCTGTTTACAGTTTATCTAGAATAACTGCCTACCTTATTCTGTTACCCTGATCTATGACCAGATATACAGTACTTCCTTTTGTCCCTGATCTGCAAAACAAATCTTGACAACAATATACTGTAACCTAGTCCCTGATCTAAAACAGAAAAAGGCAAATTCTTCCTACCTGAGCCTCCTGGTTTTGAAATTCGTTCTAATTCCACTCTTCGGCCACAGATCAGAAAGTGGCCAGCCCCTTTACACACGACAATTCAGTCGGAGGTCTTTTCACTCAAGAAGGACCATTTCGGTAACTTCTCCTGCGCAGTATTCGACCACCAATACGCTCTGATCTGCAGCTTACCAAGGAAATTCCGTCTCGAAAGGACCAAACTGTTAAATAAAATTAATAATTCAATACACAGGAGGTTCAGATTCAAAAGTTTACTAGTGTAAACCAGGAGGCAAAAAACCATACAAGTACAGAATTTTGTCTGACATGATGCAGGAAGTACAGAATATTTTATAGTGTTTGCATTCAAGGTTTGCCCACCTTACTGACGTGGTTAGTCACAAGGCATCTACATCACTTTTACTAACAGTATTCTATTCATCCAATAATGCTGATGCAGTACATTTAAAAAAACTTTTCCTTTAGATACAATACGATCTTGCTATCCAGCTGGTCAGTCATAATGTCTTTCTGTAAAGTTACTTCTTAAAGATCTCATATCAGTTCGAATACCATAGCAGATTCAGTCTTTAAATTCACCTCTTTGTTCACTGTTTCACTTTCCCACCAGCTGTGTTTTTATCTTACAAGGGCAAGTTACTCCATCAGGAAAGGAAGATTTAATTATTTACAAGGACAAGTTATCTCATCAGGAAGGAGCGGAAGATTTACACATTTAATTTCCTGACCCAGCAGATAATCACTTATGAAAAGCATAAACATAAAGCTTGCTAAGCTGGCAGCTGCCAGGGTCAGGGGTCAAAGCACACTGCAGTTTCAGAAGCTACTTGCATTTACACATGAATTTATCCCTTCTGTTATGTGATTAATAGAATAAAATGCATTATAAACTACCTTGCTTTTAAACTAGCATTTCACATATATTTAAATACATATTTTTCTAACACCTGGTAATCATGTGCCACTGCAGCTGCATGCCTCCTTGCAGTTGTCATCATATCTGTTGCTCGGTGACACACCTACTTATAGGTACAACTTTGTTTCCCAGTATCATTGACATTGTGGACTAATTCATCCCACAGGGCTGTATGCTGAGCCATATTGGCCCACCCTCTGTACAGCAGTACTGCATGATGTTGACAAAATCCCTCGATGAAGAGGTCCTTCTCCGCCTCACCAAATGGGGGCCTACATCGAACAGGAATTTAGTGTACTGAAAGACATTAAAATAATGGCACATATAAGGATCACATAAGTACAAATAAACTGTTTACAGATACAGCAGTAAAGGAAGTCTGTCAGCATTCCCCACCTGGTAAACTTTAAAATTCAACAGGGGTCAAAAATAATGATGGAGGGTGCATACAAAAGGGGAGTAACAAGAGGAACATATCCTTGTTTGTGCCATAAGAGATACCCAACTATCCTCACCCAACCAAAGTAACAATTCATTGTAGTTTGTGCCATAGCAGGAACTTATCATTGTTTGCCCCCCAAGAAACAAATTAACAGGCTTGGAATTCATTTTGCTAACCAAACAACTGTGATATGCTAAAAGTGCTATCAAAGGTACTTTCACTGAAACATATGTAGACAGTTATCACACAGCATTAGATTTTCAGCCTACTCTACCTCCTCCATTCCATGGCCTGCAAAGCAAGGGCATGCTATGATTACCATTCAAAGACCTACATGCAGATTTATGTCACATTATCCTTAACTACACTGCAGCATATCATTTACATAGTTAACAAAATGGATAAAGACATTGTGGAGTACAATATACCTGTGCAGAGATATAATGTTCAAAATAAATGTGTCAGTGAGTTCAACAATGCAATAACTCTCATCAACATCAGTTTGTCTACCTACACATTTGCATTTTTATAATGCAGTACATTAATAATTGATTGCATCTGTCCAAATCTTTGCTTCAGAGATGCTAATAACAGTATATGCAGCTGAAATGCATGCTAATTGACCAATCTTGTTGGGCTAGTCAACAAGATATAAAGCATCTGTAGACTCCATGCTATTTTTTTCAAGCTAATTGTGAAATTAGTAGAGTGCAATAACAAAGTAATCACAGACACCAGACACAAAGTAACCACAGACAGCTTGTTAGTAGCTGCTGCTTTTTTAACATATTTGTCTGTGCTACAGGCTGAAGTCAATGCTGCTGCTGCTGCCAGCAGCCATAGATAGAGAGGGTGAAGACTTTGCAGGCCAAGGATATAGTACAGGAACTGTGCAACCTCTGACAGCCATGACTAACAGACAGAACCAAACACAGGGAATCCATCACAGTGAAAAGTAAGTATGTGTTGAACTTAGACTCGTAACCACAGCTACCTTTAACAGACTACCAGGGGACATGCTTTGTGTGTCATATGCATCAGCACCCAGGATCTTCCAAACATTCCTACATGCTATGCTACAACATGGCAGAAGGAACATATATTTTATCATTAGTTGTGAGAAGGTCACATGAATGCTACAATTGTACATTGTATCACACTACCCTTAAGTGATGTGTGCCATACATTGCTGTCATGGACACATGAAAACAATACATAGGGAACAGGGGAGGGTGTACATAAACCATAAGGTCTACCACTTGAACAACAGATAAGTCATGTGTAATGGCATGGGAATCAACTGGAACATGTGTGTTGGCAACCTTTGCGGTTAACATAGCTTCCATATGTGCCACATCTCCTAACTGCACCAGATGTGTGCTATGGGGAATATCTCAAAGGCTCAATTAAGGTTGGATGCATGCTATGCACTGGAGTCATGGCTGTTGAAACCCATCACAAATATACGCACACACACACACACACACACACACACACACACACACACACACACACACACACACACACACACACACACACACACACACACACACACACACACACACACACACACACACACACACACACACACACACACACACACACACACACACACACACACACACACACACACACACACACACACACACACACACACACACACACACACACATGAACTCCTTAACGAGACACACAGTCTAACATGTAATATCATAGAGCATGTTTTTCAGATAATGCACTCACAGTGCCAGTGCCTACATACCTCTGTCCAAGCCCACCATTGCAGTCCACTGACATGTCCATCCATGCTCATAGTATGTGCTATGCTACCCAAGTTAATATAGTGAAAAAGGCTGCAACAGGATCAGCCAGGGGTAGGGGAACACATGCTCCCAACAATGTCAAGGTCATCACAGCCACAGGCCGATGATGAGTCAGAGGAGGAACCAGCAGAAGGTGTGGCTGTGGGCAGAAACAGCATGCTTATTATTGGCTATGACACATGCCATAGCACACTGACTCAACACATAGGAGCCTAAAAACATCCTCCTGCATCAGTATATTTTTGTACTAGGAAAGCATTTGAGATAACAGTTCAACAGTAAGTGTACACATTGCAGTTTTGGACTTCTCAACCCTACCTAAATCAGACAACAGGCAGAATGCCAAACAAGCAGAGTAACCAGACCAACACAGTCTTGTTAGTAGCATAGCATGAACACAACTTTGATCCCCCACCCCAAAAGAACAGTCAGTGCTTATATGTCACCTCCAACCAGGCTTTCCTTAGTTGGCAACTGCAAATCATATTATTCCCAGTTAATATCCTTTGACATTGTAAATTAAATGATATAGAATGGTGTACACTGTATGTCCCAGACCACTGTCAGACTACTGCTGAATGACCAAGAAACACAGACATTTAAAACAGTACTGTGTATTTGCAAGCAAAAATCATAACAGGGTGTGCAATCACTAAGTGCAGTATTTGAAAAGATAAACATTTCACTACATGTACAAGTAACATGTGATACTTTGATATAACAGTACATTCTACTCAATTTGTTTGTGTGCTGAATGAATGTCAATGCTTGCTACAATGGTGTATGTGTGAAAAACAGGGTTAAGGCACCCATCCTGTGTTCTGAATATTTGGATTCTAGACCTATGTACGGATATTTCATGTGTGCATAGTGTACTGTGTATGTCATTTATTGATTTCTGTTTCTGCCTATCACCTGTTTTTTTTTCTTAATATTTTGGGCCACTGTTCTTGTGGTGCTGTGCATAGCACAAATGGCTCAGCAATGCTCAGCTGGTAAGCGAGTACAGCAGCAGTGCATAGACTGCACAATTAGACCACCCAGGTACCAGGCAGGACCCAGACATCTACAACTAGACATGGGATGCATTCTATTAATGAAAGTCTGCATGGCTCAAACCCACTCAATGCCATTGTGCTGCATTTAACAGTGTGAAACTCAGCATGAATTCTAATGTAGTAGATTATCATAACTTACCCTGTGATTGCAGATGTTAAGTGTTTGGTTGAAATCTCCATGGTCCTGGGCTTGAATATAAGGATCGTAGCTTGTATTTTACTAATGTGGCCTTGCATTAGATAGCAATTAAATTAAACATAGACATGTATTCTTTCACTCTTCTACTGGCAACAGCTGTGAATGTAGGACTACCATAAATAAGGTCAGTGGTTCTAATACAGCAGACATCTGTATTCTTTCAATGGTGTTCTACTTCCCATTATAGTCACCTTCAGTTATAGAAGTTGACCTGGTATTTCTTATATCATAATTATTTTTCTGATGGCTGATACACTAATATTGTCAGTTATGTATAAAATAATATATGTATTGGTGAATATCTTTTTACTGGTTACTATTGGGCAAACACATTGCCTGTGTCTGCATGATGCTAAGCAATAAGCACTATTTTCAAATGTTGCAAAATCCAAAACTGTGTACTCTCAGTATCTGTCAGTACTGGCACTGATGGGAAACATCATTGTAGATTGGTATTCATCTGCATTAGACATGGCTGGCGTTTGTCGAGAAGTTTTGAGATTTTGGTCTTTTTTGGACTCCTAGTGAATGACTATGATCTCTGGATGTTGAAAGGGCACTACCAGGGATCTGATTACAAACCAGATGCATGGAATAGTTTGACCCAAGATTTGTCCAGTGCTACCAGTATCCCCCACACTGGTGCACAGTGTAGGAATCACTACCGAGACCTCAGGATGAGGAAGAGGGATAACCTTGATTGTTGTGTCAAGGAATGTCAGACTGGCGTCACTCCACAGATGTGTGACTATCACTTACAGGCACTGCTTGTAAGAGTTAACAGCTGCATTTTTTCAGGATTTGTGTTCTTAATGGTATTATTTTGTGTTCTGATTTTTCCACAGCTGATGCTGATAAGTTACTGAATATGGAAACTTATGAAGTAAGATTTGCACAGATGTGAGATGCAAGTTGTATTTCTGTATCCAAACAGTACTGTTATTTTAGCATTAAGAGTAAATACAGCTTATTGTGTTAAACACTTTGTATCACATTGAGTATGTACTTGTCAAATGTAAAGGACAAGTATGCATGCTTTAGTACAACACGATTAAAATTCCACAGCTTAGCAAAGAAAAGAAATGGGGGGGACAGGAAAGTGGTGAAATGGGGAGCAAGCAGGGGGAAAAACAAAGTTAAAGGAAGGCAGAAATATGCAGGAAGGGTGTAGGTAAGAACCACTGCTAACCATTTCTTCAGCAGTAAGAACTGGGCACATGTACAGATTCCTAGTTGAATTTGGACTGTTACCTCCAGAGAGAGAGGGTAACAACAACATCATTGCATTGTGAGACCAATTGGACAAGATTAGTGGGTCAAGTTAACAAGTGTGACAAATGGAGAGATATATATGTGAGAATATTTTTTTTCTTTGGGACAGGTGCTTTTTTTTTTTTTTTTAAAAAGATAATGGAATGTTGGTTAAGGAGGCACAGACATGTCTGGGGCAGGCAAGTTGGGAAGGTGAGGAAGCATTTGCTGACAGACAAGACACACAAGACAAGAGACAGGGTGAAGGACACAAGAAGGGGGTGAACACCATGCTTGGCATGGGGGTGGGGAGATTGAGGTCCTCTTCAGTTGGTGGAGCGAATATCGGCAGATCACGGGGAACTGGCTTATTCTGATATGCTGTAGTAATAACATAAATAAAATTAAATAAAAATAATGAAATAAAACATAACCCAAAAATATTAAAATAAAATTAAAAACAATAGAATAAATTATTATAAAAATATGAAATAATATAATCACAAACACAATAAGTAAAAACAAATGAAAAAGTATTTAACAACAAAGCAATATAAAATTATACATAATAAACAAAACATAAGGATTAATGACATACTAATAATAAGTTATAATTATATACCTAATTATAATAATATGATGATAATAATAATAATAATAATAAGAAGAAGAAGAAGAAGAAGAAAAAAATAAGAAGAAGAAATCCATTAAAAAAAAAAAACAAATATAAACAAACAGAAGGGGTGGGTCGAGAGAAAAAAAAAGAGAACATTGATATACAAAGCTTTCTACAATTAATTTACTATATTCTGTTACAGTTTACTTTTAACACTACCATCTTCTACGAAGTTTGTTTATTACTTGGAATACTACCCTGTTCTTAACACATACACACTATAGTTCAAATCATATCACAAACAGCAATCACTCATGATTGCATATATTGCACATAAGCATGTTCCGTGTACACTGACTACACTTGACAGCAGTTCTTTCAAACCACAGGTACAGAGTTCTGCACTTAAAATGTTTAATGATAAATATGTAACAATGCTGTATTCTTATTGATGAAAACCTAAGAACCCACAACCAGTGACTAATATATTTTTCCTTTGGAATACAGCATAATGCAAGCACTCTTTCCTTTTACCCTTTATAGATTTATCTTCACTGTTATCTGAGAATATGCAACTGTTGTTTTGTATTACAGAGCATACCTCTCAAACTTTTAGAGCAGGATATCTGGACAGATCCTAAAATAATGTGTGTACAATGACTCATAAATAGGGGCATCATTTAGAAATTGCTGTTACACACATGGAAAGTTGCATAGGATTTGTGTAAACATACATTTTGGCAGTCATTATTTAGTGACTTCAATATCAATTAATTGCCAGACAATTGTAAATCGTATGATGAACGGACCAAATCAGTGAGTCATAAATCTGGATATTCAGCAAAAATATGGACAGCTGAGAGCTATGCTACAGAGTGATGCATGTATACATGCTTTTACAGTTAAGAAATGCATTCCCAGTTTTATTCAATTGCCACATGCTTCTCTCATCCTGGCCAGTAACCTGGTGTGAGACCTCACATTAGAGGCCTTCACTTCTGCAGCTGTGGAAAGGGGAAAAAAACATTATGAATACCAGTTTTTACCATATTCAGCTTTAATATTGAATATTACTAAATGCACTGAATACATACACATCTGTGGGGTGCTCCCTGCCTGACACACCCTGATCCAATGATCAAAGGCATCCATTTTCCTCAGTCAGAGATCATCAAAATGGTGACAACATTATTCTTCAGTGTGTGGAATACCATTTGCAATGGACAGGGTCCTTGTCAAACTAGGCCAGGCTTCAAATTTATATTGAGAGGCTGTATAGTTTCCTTGCAGGAGGCAGGGGCCATGATCCTTAACTAGGAGCCCTGTAAAGATTATGGACTCCTGAACATCCCAACACTGTGCCCAGAAGCACAAAGCCTCTCCAGCAACACTAGCCATATCTGCACAAGATCAATCTCAATGTCTAATGTGCATTTCCCACCAATTCCACTTGAAATTGCATGTTTTCTAGCCAATTGTGCTTACTGAGAGTGTGCACTGTCTGCATTTTGATGCATTTTAAAAAGCTGCACATCCTTACCATCACGCAAACACGGTAACACAAGTGCATTTGTTTGCAAGTTTGTAAGCAGAGTACAGCTTTTTCAAATGTATCAAACAGTAGACAGTGTGCAATCTCAAGGAATGTAATTCCACACTTATTTCATATCCAGCCACTTGTACAACTCTGTTATTCAGCTGGGAGAGAACTATATCTTCATGAACATTGTAATATCAGTAAAACTATGACAGGTATTATAAACAGAAATAAATATAATTTCAAGCGGAGCAAGTGTAAAATATGTATGGAATGCACAGTATTCAAACCAACAACCATGTGTACAGTAGTCCTAAACATCGAGTTATTTCCACATGAATGCTGAGGCAACACTTGTCCATGTAGCACTTTATTTATATAAGATGTAATGTCCCAACAGCATAAAAGAAGTTTGCATACCCTGTACTAGAATCCAGGACTATCGACACTCGAGTCTGACACTTAACACCTGTCAACAGAGGAATAGTTGCATAAGGTCCCCTGTATTAGTGCTCATTGTTAATGTCATGGATTTAGTCTAGTGCAGCCATGACCATGTAGCTGCTAAATGAAAAGGAGCAAGTTTGTACGATGTTCATCGATGCCAAGCAGTATTAATTGAATTCATCCGATTTCCATTTTTGGACGTCTGGGTCACGTCTGATAAATGGGTGGTCCAGTTATGCAAATGAGTGGTACATCACACAAACTTGGGAAATTTAAAAAAAAAAGAAAAAGAGGAAAACAGAGAGAACAGTAAACAGTTAAACTTACAATATTAATTAAGAATAATCCTAACATATATTGAACAAAGGAGAGGAAATTGCCCTGCAGTCAACCTGTTCAGGCAGCAAATGTACACAGAAGTGCATAGCTCTCAGCCTGTTACAGTAAGACATCTAGACCAAACCATAAATAATGGATGGACAAAGGCATGAATGCAGAGACAATTTTTACATATTCCTCTTACAAACTTAGAAAGTAGATAGAATATCAGATTTTGCATGATCATGAATGTTCTGATATGTATGAAGTCTGAATCTCAAATTATTTTCTGAAAACATAATTTTATGAGTAACAGGCCAAAAATATGAGGCAAGCATCTGGACATTCTGTGGAAGTTTGTATAATTGAGTAGTATGCGGATATGCTTTCCGCATTCATGGAGTAATTTTGCAGCCAGGTGCACTGGTATGTACTGCAAATCCTTGTTTAAGCATGCAGACCTTCACTGATATTCATTGCATGCCACTGCCACAAGCACTGCTTCGTGTACACAGATACACGCCATGTAGGCTCTACATGGTGTGTACATCGAGTTTATTGAATACGGACAGCAGTTAGGGTGAGTGCAGTGCTATTTAAAGTAATGCAAAAGTTCATTAATGTAACTTTTTCTTTTTTTTTTCAAAACAGGTTTATTGTTTTAACATATAAGAGAAATATCATAACAATTTTATACAAGTAATTAAAAATAGGTATTATTATAATATTCAACAAAACAACTAAAGTATTTACAAAGACATCCACTACAATCAGATCAATTAATTAAACTAAAATACCATGCTATTGAAATTAGAATTTTTTTAACAAATTTTGTAAATTATCCCATACAATATAATAAGATATTTTTCTATTTGTTCTTGTCCTAATTGTGTTTATTTCCATATGGCACACTATATTCATAACATTTTTAAATTCATTGAACGAAGGAGGTGTATCTGAAATCCAATTTCTAGTTATTATTTTCCTAGCCACTGTTGGAATAGACCATAACAAGGGAAGCTTAACCTTTTTAACACTTTGAGGTACAGGTGTGTTGAATATAGAGATTTATATAAGAGATTTAGAAATAATGAAATTATCTGTAAAAAGAGCCTGCAAAAATTCATTAATTGACTTCCAGTATTCTTTCAATTTTATACAATCATAAAACATATGAGCCCAGTCAGCATTAATTTCTACATTACATATCTTACATAAATTATCTTTATTATTTATTTTATTCATCATCAAAGGTGTATAAAAAGATCTATGTAAAAATGTCCATGTATAAGTCTCCAGACAATGGAAGACGTAGTTCTATAAGCAGATTCCAATATATATTGCTTATCTTGTTGATTTGGTGGGTCCCCATTAATAGAAGTGAAATAATTCCAGTATGAATCTACACTGTAAAAAGTTTCTTGTCTGATAATTTTATGTATGTATGAAAGTTTACCTTTATCAGAAACTTTATGTTGTAAATTTAATATCAAGTAATCAATCAGTGTTGGAATAGATTCTTTAACTGTTATAGACATTAGATCTATTTTATTAATGAGATGTTGTCTAAAGGTCTGAACCTCTAACCAGCAAGTTTCTCTTAGATCAAATTCTTGTTTTAAGAAATCTAGATTTTAACTTTATTATCAGATATCAACTGATACCAGTACTTTAGATCATTATCTATAGCTAAATGAGTTCCTTCAGAAGTAGATGACAAAAGCATACCCTGAGTATACATTATAGGGAATACAATAAAATTCCATTCCTTATACTTAGGGTGCATGAATATAAAGTTACGATAGCTAATAATAATATTTAATGGGTAACAAACCATATGTTTAGGTGTAATAGGTGAAGTACAAAATTCCTTTAGTAACCATAACATGGAGTTATTTACAATTATATTTTTATGTGTTAAGGAGATTTTCATGAAGTGCAAACTAATTAGCTCCCAATAATCTTTCCATTTTGCGACATATGACTGATCTATTAATAAAGTAATAACTTTTACAATAGAAGAGATAGTATATAAATTAACGTCTGGAAAAGAAATACCCCCTTGAGACCAGCTATTAGTATGTTTCTTTAATGCAATCCTAGGTCTATTAGGTGCCCATAGGAAATTTAACATTAGTGTATTCAGTTTCTTGATAATTATTTTTGTAGGTGGAAGTATTATTGATTGTATTAAGTATAAAATCTTGGGGAATATTATCATTTTAATAATTGTAAGTCTCTCCTCCATAGTAAAAACATATTATTCCAGGTATTAAAAATATTTTGTATATTAAGAAAACAGGTATTATAATTATTATATATAATAGATTTAATATCTTTAGATAGTATTATACCTAAATAAGTTATCTGACCTGAATTGGGTACATATTTAGTAAAATCACTAATGAGAATATTTTTTCGTGTATATATATAGGTAGTATTTTAGTTTTTTCTTCATTGAATATTAAACCAGAAATACTTTTAAAATTCATCATTTTATCAAATAGAGACTGCATAGAAGAATTAGATCCTGCTGATGTAATTAGAACATCATCTGCAAAAAGTTGAATTTTGGATGTTGTATTTTCATCTATTTCAAAACCCTCTATGTCAGTACTTTTTCTGATCAAATTAGCCCAAGGCTCCATTACTAAAGTGAATAATAGTGGAGAAAGTGGACATCCTTGTTTTGTACCTTTAAGAATGGGTATTTTTGTGAAACATATGTTCCTACCTTAATATAAGCCAACGTTCCTTTGTATAAATGCTCAATTAGATTTACAAATGCATCTGAGAAGTTTGTGCACTTCATTAAGGTAAACAGATAGTCCCAACTTACTGAATCAAATGCTGAACTTATATCAAGACTAATAAGTGTTAAATCTTTCTTTTCCTATTTGCAAAATCTATTAATGTTAAAGTTCTTCTTATATTATCAAAAGTATTTCTATTTACAATGAAGCCTGCCTGATCTATATCTATAATGCTGGGAATGATTGTCTTCAATCTATCAGCAAAAATACTCATAAACATTTTATAATCAACATTAAGTAATGAGATGGGCCGATATGAAGAACATCTAGTTGGATCTTTATTAGGTTTTAAAATTGGCAAAATAAATGTATATTGCCAAGATGGGGGGGGTTATTAACTCAGTTTGGGCCAAAATAAAAACCTTATGTATTAATGAATATGTACTTTTAGAAAGGATTTTATATATCTCTGGTATAATACCATCATTACCCGGTGCTTTGTTTGATTTAAGCTTATTTATTTGTGTAATAACTTCTTTATATGAAATACTCTTGTCCAATAGTTTAATCTGTTGTTTATTGCTTTTATTCATGTTTGTGGTTATAAACTCCTTTATTGTATCTTTAGGTTCCATGTTAATGTTATTATGGTTAATTTTGTGAAAGTGATTTCTAAATTCATCTAGTATTTCTGGTATACTAGAAACATTCTTCTTTTTCCTTAGAGAAAAGATTTCTTTGATATGGTTTTGTTTATTCAACCTTTTTGTTTTATTTTTAAGTCTATATAAGTATTTGGGGCTTATTGAATAAGACAAAAACGTGTATTTCTCTAAAGTTATTTTAACTTTATGAGTTAAAATTTCTTTGTATTTATCATTTAGTTTGTTTATTTCTTCAATAACTTTCTTGTCCATAATATTTTCTTTATTATTATGTTTATAAGAGTCTAATTTACTTTGAATATCTAACAATTCCTTATCCCAAGATTTCCTTTTATTATTATACCATCTGATACTTTGTCCATATAGATATGATTTTAAGGCATCCCAAACATAAACAATGGAGACTTCAGGAGTATTATTTATGTCTAAAAAATGTTTTACTTCTGAAAGTATATATTCTTTATAGTCTTTTAGTTGAGTTAGGTATGCTGGTATCCTTTTGATCTGAACATTATGAGTATTTTTATCATGAATTCAAAACAATTGAATTATGATCAGATATAGGACATGAAATGATTTTGGAATTAATTAAATCTGTTACCATCTGGTTAGAAATAAAGACCCTATCTATTTTTGAATACGTTTTGTAACTGTTAGAAAAAAAGGTGTATGGTAATGATTTTGAATCTATCTGATTATTAATATCATTCAAATGATAAGAATTAGCAAAATCATTTAAATGTTTTGCATTAGATGTAATTCTTCTTTTCCCTATAGTGGTAGTATCTTTTTCATGTAGTATACACTTAAAGTCACCAGCTAAAATAATATCTCCTATAGAGAATGATATGATCTTATCAAGATGATGTTTCACATTATTAATACCAATTCCAGGTATCCAATATACATTAATTAAAGTGTATGTCTTCCCATTAATTTGTATTGTAACCATACAAAACATTCCTTTGTCATCCTGATAAAACTTAATGGTTTTAGGAATGGGCATACTTTTATTCCATAAAATAGCCACTCCTCTTTTTTTCTGAGTGTGCTCTGAACTAACCAATACTGTATACTTGTTTGTGGCTAGTTTATCAATATCTTTTTTCAAGAGATGGGTTTCTTGCAGGAAGATTAAGTTGGCCTTATGTAAATTAATGTATCTTATTAGGCTTGCCCTTTTACATGGATTATTCAATCCATTAATGTTTAAAGAAATTCCTTTTAAAGATGTCATTTGGCATTTTTAAAACTTAATCTTATGATCAAAATAACAAATAACAAGATAAGTAATGTTACATCTCCTCCTTTAGGTGTACCTTTAAATATAGCTGTATTTATTGAATCTCTTATGGGATTTTGTATAGGATTCAATTTTGTTTGTAGTGACAATTAATGTACAAAATATATTGTGGATGTCAAAACTATATACAAATAACAATGAACAAGTGAAAATAATGCAAGGATTAAACCTTGCATCCAGCCTGGAGTTATAAACTCCAACTTAGAGAAGTATTTACCACTCAAGTTAGCCCCCTACCCTAAGCAGCAGTACCTCAGCTACCACATTATCAATTTAATACTAGTTATATTTAACTGAGGTTAACAGTTTTCAATTCAATTATCTAGCAAGACAAGACTACACATTTGGTAAAACAGCATCATATAAACTAAAATAAACCTTTTTAAAAAACTGTTCATACTACTATATACATCTATGTAATATAAAACACTTGTATTCAAATAGCATTCAAATAATCTTGATGTTAGAAATCAAGAGGAGAGAAAAATAAGTTTTAACATTCATTTAAATCAAAAACTTTGGCTAATATGATTCAGACATTACATATATTAAGATGCATCTATTTTCTGTCATGTAAATGCAATTAACAGCTTCCAAAAAAACCTTGAATTGCTTGTATATGAGCATTTACTCAAACTCATTATTGTCAATAGAATAAAATATTGTATTCATAGAAATTGTTATAAATCATACTGCATAGTTATGCAGATTCTCAGAAACACTTATATACATATATACATACACACACACACACACACACACACACACACACACACACACACACACACACACACACACACACACACACATATATATATATATATATATACACACACACACACACACACACACACACACACACACATATATATATATATATATATATATATATATATATATACACATACACACACACACACACACACATATACATATATATATATATATATATTTATATATACACATGCTTACACACACACACACACATACACATACACACACACACACACACACACACACACACACACACACACACACACACACACACACACACATATATATATATATATATATATATATATATATATATATATATATATATATCTGATCTCACTGAGTTGTGTCCTTGCTAAGCACTATCCTACTTGCTGTCCCTACAATAAATCTGTCTGCTTTACACAAAATAATGCACAGCAAACACATTTTAGTAACCAGATTTTACAACCATGCTATACTACTGCTTTAAAATATATCATATGACAATTTCTTCCAGAATAGAGTTATAAAATTATTTATGCTTGTCAATCAGATGAATTAAATGAGTTATAGTAATGTATATGTTTGGAACATAAGTTTTTAACACAGATTATTAAGCTGCTGTTAAGTAGATTTTCAAAAACACTTGAATAAATGTTTCATTTTCTGTGCCTTCTAAAATAAGACATTTACTTACTACAAGAAACTGTATCATTTAAACTCATTATAACTGACATATTTTATGAATTATAACATAGATATTTAAGTAATTATATAAAATAATTCACATTTAGATGTTAAAGAGTTCATTTTCCTTCACATAGTCGCATTTGCATCATTTCTATTTCCTGGTAGAGTGTTATTCCTGAATCTGTGATGTGTCAGTGTGATATCTAGGTCAAAGGTTAGACTAACTGCTTTCAGCTTCTCTGTGAGAATTCTGAGAGTTGAAGCTTTTGAAGTAGCTCATGGACACTGTGCATGAGACAGCCCACATCCCAGATTGTCTCTCTTAACATTTTGGCGGAAACTTATTAAAACTAGTGACAAACATTCATTTAGCAGTGTAAATGCATCTAAACATGACAAAACCTTCACAATGTATTTTACAGGTTATTACAGCCTCTATGTAAGTGAAATTAAGCCCAAAATTATTAATAAGTAACAAAACTCAATATTTTTGTCCCAACTCAATTTTTATGCAAATCTTATTATTTACTGTGTCTATATGATCAAAAGCATTTCTATATATTAATAAAGAAAAGAAAAGAGAGTAGAAAATAAAAGGGTGTAAGGCAGAAATAAAAAAATGTAAGAGAAAGCTATAAGAAGTATATACAATGGAATATTACTTACTGTTTATATTAATAGAGTTAAAAATAAAACATATTATTTACTATTATTTAGTTCTAATTATTATTAGTTAAAGCATGACAGATTATTTACAAACAAGCATAAGCAGTATAATCAAGAAAGTATAATTAGGAATAGCATTTGAAGAACATATAAACTTTTACAAGGAATAAATATGTTATTATTCTATTAATCATATTTTCATTACTCTTCTCTCCCTGCCCTCCCCCACCCTTTACCCAGTACATAATCTAAATAGAATGTCATTGTTTAAACAAAGAAAAGAAGAAAAGGAGAAGAAAAAAAAAAAAAAGATAAAGAAAAAAATGTATCAAATTACTGACCTTACTTCTCCTTTTCAGAAAGAGAAACAAGTTGAATCATAGCTTGCCATTAAATCTTCAGATATTTTGACTGGTTATGAAACAAAACATTTCTTTGCACACAGAGAATAACTTTGATTAAATCTTTTTCAAAATATTTGTGGCTTCTTGGAAATGCAGGAACTATATTTAACAAGATTAATAATGAAATAAAATGATGAGAGAAAAAAAAAACATAGAACAAATCATTTGTTTTTAGTCTCTTCTTCTTCTCTGAAGTCTTCCACGAAGTTTCAGTTGCCAGTCTCTTTAATGAAGGACTAGCCCATTCCATTTCCTCTATTTTATCCAAAATCTTATTTTTTTTTGATAAACAGTAAAGCAGAGTCTAAGTCATCGAAAATCTTAGGACCATCAGGAAGGAAGATTTTAAGCTTGGCAGGAAACAGAAGGTATGTTTTAAACTGTGCTTTTTTAAGCTCCCTTATTAGTGGCAAAAAAACTTTTCTTTTAGCTATTACCATGGAAGAATAGTCATTGTCAAAACGCACAGTGGTCTCATTAATCTTAACAGGAGCTTTAGCCCAAGCAGATTTAAGAACCATCTCTTTATCAAAAGATGATAGAAATCTAACTATAACTGATCTAGGATATTTTTTGTTAGAGTTAGTATTAGCTATAGATCTATGTGCTCTTCGATACCAAAAGAGAATGCTTCTGGTAAGTCTAAAGTTTTAGGGAGCCATGTTGTTAAAAAGAAGTAATATTGTTACCTTCAATATTTTCTGGCAGTCCAAAAATCCTAATGTTATTGTGCCTAGATCTATTTTCCAGGTCATCCAGCTTTGTTTGTAAATGTGTATTTTGTTTCAGCAGAAACTCAATGTTGATTTCCTCTTCTTGGATTCTATTTTCCATGTCATTCACAGCTTCTTCTATGCCTGTCATCTGGATCTTCTGTTGTTGCAGGTCTATATGTAACAAGTCTATTTGTTTTGTAGTTTTTCTATGAAGGTGTCTATTTTAGTATCCATTTTATCCATCTTAGCAGTAAGTTGCTGGATTATAATTATCAGAGACTGAAGTTCTTTCTTGATGCTGGAGTCTTGAGAATTTGTCTTACTGGAACTCATTTCAGACTGATAAACTGACAGGAAAATTTCCAAAGTGATTTCTGACAGGAATATTGTTAAGATTTCCTTTCTTTTTTAGATATAGTTCAAGAACTATATAAAACAAACATATTTAGAAAGAAAATTACTTCAAAAATTAATTTTTTAAGTAATTAATTCCTGTCAGTGTAATGAAATAGGTGGAGCTGAAGAAATCTGCTGCTATCCTGTGTTCATCCTTGGCCACGCCCCCGGAGGAAGTTGAATGTAACTTTTTCTGAAAACATCTATGCTGCTGTGCTCCTAATGTGGTATCTCTTGGCAATGCAATAAATGTAGATAAATAGTGATTATCGTTAAATAGATGCAGTTGTGCAATTATTGAACATTTCCACTTCTCAGAAAAATCATCATTCCAGTAAAGCTCAAGACAAATATCTCAATTTCTTTGGTCAAGAATCAGAAACAAAGACAAAATGAATTTGGGGCAAAAGCCTCAAATCAGGGAGAAATGTTAAATATTTCTCTATTTCATATAATAAGTTAATAAAACAACAGATTTTACATACATATGCATTTTTTCAACAGAAAAGCACAAAGCTGTAGTATCTGGCATTGCTGACTGATTATAATCATCAGTAATTTGTCGGAAAAGAAACCTGAGGGTCAGCATTCAAATCTGAGGCAAAACCAGGGATTTCCTGCAAACTTAGGAACATTTGAGTGGTATTTCTTTCTCTCTCTCTCTCTCTCTCTCTCTCTCTCTCTCTCTCACTCCCACACACACACACACACACACACACACACACACACACACACACACACACACACACACACACACACACACACACACACACACACACACACACACACACACTGTATCAAACATACAAATACCCTAGCATTCCAATGCACACTCAACCTTAACCAAAACATTTGTGAGAAATGAAAATTTTAGAGTTACCACCCACTTACCTTACATTCAATAAGGCTGACGTATGTTATTTAAGAAATTGACAAACACAAATTCAATCAGTTCTGTCACCAGAAAATCCTTTGATGACTAGTAAGTTTAACTAAAACTCCTATAGCCCATCCAGGTTACAGTGGGGAAAAGGATATATACCTTTGACTTGCCTTAGTATACTACTTGTCAGTGAAATGAGTTTTAGGTGAAATGAGTTTTAGATGAAATGAACTGTAGGTGATTTGGTCTCAGTGAAATGTTCTTTCAGTAATGTGATACGAATCTATAAAAAAAAAAAATAAATAAAATATATATATATATATATATATATATATATATATATATATATATATATATATATATATATATATATATATATATATATATATATATATATATATATATATATATATATATATATATATATATATATGTTATATATGTGTGTGTGTGTGTGTGTGTGTGATTGAAAGATAGAGAGAGAGACCACATATGTGAAAATGTATAGTGCATTTCAAAGATCTATAGATTCTTGCATGTGATATGTTTCTTTACCCATTGCTATGTACTAGTCTCTTTGGCATCTTATTATCTCTTAGTACTCAAAGATTGATGAGTCTGTTCTATGAAAACTGCAAGTACTTATCTCGTTGTACAGAAAAGTCTGTTAGCCATCTATCAAAGTATTGTGTGCAGCTGAAGAAGCAACCACAACACTGTTCCACAGAAGGCATGATTGATGGGTTATCCTTCATTTGTTTCTCAAGTAAATTGTGTGTGTGTGTGTGTGTGTGTGTGTGTGTGTGTGTGTGTGTGTGTGTGTGTGTGTGTGTGTGTGTTTGTGTGTGTATGTGTGATGTGTAACACAATGCTGCTCTATGGAGCAGCAAGATCTCTGAGTCATGATATACTTGCATACTACATAAGATTCACACATCGTTGAATTATACACAAGCTGTATATGTATCACAGTGTAGCACAGACAATGTTTTGCTTTTCCATCAGGTGTTTGCTTTTTTCTTTTCTTTTTTTCATTTACTTGGGCATAGCTTTGTCATAATAATAATTTAGCTACCACAGAGCATAGTGAATTAGAATGCATGAAATACTATAGGCGTAATTGAATTCAAGTTTTTTGTTAATGTTTTGTAAAGACAGTTTAGGCCTTCTGCTTTTTTCATTTGTTTGCCTTGAGATGCTCATTGCAAATTTAGCCTTGAGATGTCAATTATCATTCATCAGCATTAAATTAAACATTTTAAACAATATAAAGTTATAAATGTGGCCCTAAATGTTTTCAAGTATGATGGAATTCCCACAATAAACTTCTTTTGAGTTGACTTACTACTTTCCATTGAAATCCATAACTTATTAGTGGACTGCATGACTTATTACTGACCTACTTTCCAACAAGGGACCTCTGCTCTTTTAATAAATTCTTATTACTTAGAAATAAGTCAAATAATGTTGCAGGAGACTTGCTCTATTTCCAATATGTTGCTAAACTCTGGAATAGTATCCCCACACAAATAAACTCTCCGACAAACTCATAGGTTCATAGGTTCATAGGTTTATGCTAGGCTATCTGCCCTAGGGAATTTATAAGCCTAGCCGAAAATGTGTTTGGCTCTCTCCACCCTTATAATTTAACTTCTAGAGCCTCTGTCCAGTAGCACCACTGGAGTGATCCTAGGTGCAAACTTATGGTTTTCCATCCACTCATCAAGATTTCTCTTGAAGAGGGCCAGCGAGAGGCTTTGTCTTACATGAATTGGGATTTTATTCCAGAGTGTGGGAGGCCTTTAGGGATATAAATCTATCCCTCCAGCATGTCCTATTTATGGCTGTGCTGAGGTTTAAGTCCGAGGAGCGTGTGGCTCTAATGGATTTGTTTTTTTTAAGGTGGAGCATGTCCATTAATTCTGGGTTGGACATGGCCTTGTAAGTCAGGCAGAGGTAGCCTCGGAGCAGGTGGTAAGCAACTGAGTAGAGTTATAGTTTCTTTAGCCTAGTTGCATAGGGCAACTGTTTGAGGCCCATGATCCTTTTGCTAAGGAACTTTTGGGGTCTCTCCAGCTGCTGCAGGTGCCTAGTAGGGTACATCCCAAATGGGGCATTGTACTCAATTATGGGTCTGATGAGTGATGAGTATAGGGGCACAATGACCTCTCTCGATCTAGACGAGAACCCTTTAGTTATAAGATGGGTAATATAGAAGGATTTTCTGACTATTTTGGCAATGTGATTGTCAAAGGAGAGGTTACTATCAACCTGGGTCCCCAGATTCCTAATTACTTCTTCTGTACTTAGTGGGTTACTTCCTATGTGATAATTAGTGGGCACCTTGTTTTTCCCAAAAGGGACAACTGCATTTTTTGGCGTTAAGTTTGAGGTCGTGGCTTTGACACCAGACATCTGTCTCCATAAGACCCTTTTGGAGGATGCTTGTGATGGCCGGGGTGTCTATTATGGCTCCCAGTTTGCAATCGTTGGCGAACTTGGTAAGCCACAGTCCTTTTGTGCTGGCCTGTACTTCAGAGAAGTATATACTGAACAAGAGGGCCCCAGGACTGAGCCCTGTGGGACTCCACTTGTAACAGGTTTAGAGGCAGACATGGCATTTCCAACCCTGACCACGTGTGTTCTATCCATAAGCCAGTTTGCAACCCATCTTGTGACATATGGGCTGATGTTTAAACTGGTTAGTTTGTTTATGATTCCAGAGTGAGGTATTGTGTCGAAAGCCTTAGCGAGGTCCAGATAGGCAGTGTGGACTCCCTTTCCCTCATCTATGGCTTTGGTGACTGTTTCAAAAAAGTCAACCAGGTTTAGGAGGCAGGATCTGCCCTTAACAAAAGCAAACTGGGTAGGGTCCATTGTCTGGAGGTTCCCGATGTCTTTGTTTATGAGATCCATAATGATACGCTCCATAGCTTTACAAATTAGGCTAGTTAGACATATAGGCCGATAGTTCCCAGGATCAGTTGTGGAGCCACCCTTGTGGAGAGGGATCACTGTTGCTGTATGCCATTCCTTGAGTACATAACCTGTTTTGAGGCTGAGTTGGAATAGTGAATTTAAGTTGGGGTTTAATTCTTCCTGCAGCTCGTGCAGGACACAGCTCGGTATTCTGTCCGGTCCCATAGATGCTGTGTTTTTAGTTTTGGAGAGGGACGCTTTTACCTGTGTGCCTGAGATATCTGAGATAACTCATTAGTTTTAAACCATTGCTTAAACTACATCTTAAACACTCCTGGTCCGGCATGTGCTCATCTCATGGCTGAGAGCTTGTGTTCACCATAAAACACTCTCCAAATACTCTCCTTAGACAGAATACACTCAACCTCTCACTTGCTGGAGTTGTGGACATTTTCCAAAGGCTACACATTTCTTAAAAATAAATCACCATTTCACTTCCTAATGTCTAATTGAAGTATACTTTAAATGGCAGAATGCCTTTCTAAAGCTCTTGAACTTCAGCTTTGTTGAATAGTGTGAGTTTTGGCAGCTTTTGAACATAATTGCTAAAACAAGTTGGCACCACAGAGCATATAAGATTATAGGCTATGTAGGATAATTGCAGGAAGTTTCATTGAGATACTACTTGGTACAGTGTTAAGGACCAGCCATGCAAACATAGAATTAAGTGTTTGGTTCTTTGCAGGTTCTTTTTTTCACAGCATGCATATTCATTTGATGTAATGATGGCAAAGGAGTTTATATATTTTGTTTTATGTGCTTTGCTTATGCCAAAGTTTGCCTGTACGTTGCTTTTGGCAGAGTTTGCCTGTGCTGCAAGGAGTTTATGCATGTGCCATGCACTGATTTATTTTTTCACTTACAGATTCACTACTTTATGTATGTATGTATTTGTGTATTCATTTTCTTACAGATAAACATACCTAACTATTGATTTATGTGTGCATCACACAAGTATGGACTGTATGTTGGGGTTGCTGTATTTATTTATTTGCTGACTAAAATTCCAAATCTGTAGATAGTTTCTTATTCAAAAAAGGAAGTCTGACTTCTTAGAAATGTCAGTCTGCTATTCAGGGTATCCTGCTTTGATTAGAAGTCAGGACACCTCACCATTGTTTATTCCACAAACAATTATATCATGCTTAATGTTTCTTTGAATTATTCTGTATTAATTTGCCACATGATGTTACTTAGAAAAAGTAATAGTTTTAAGAATATTAATAAAAAAGGCATATTAACATTAACATATTATCACATTTAGAATTAGCAAACTTTTTAAAGTCTCTTTAAGTTTTCAGGAACTTGGCTAAAAATATTGATTGTTACACCTGAAAATGACTGCTATATTGACTGTCTGGCCATGTTTCAGCTTCACTTTTTAAAAGTGCAAAGAAAAGGCCACTGAAAAGGTTGACGTTTGTAGATCTGTCCAAAAAATAAATACATTTAATGACTCTTATGTATTAAAAAATAAAAATGCTGCCCCACTCAGAATTTTGCTGTTCAGTACAATATCAATCATTCTTTGACTTAGAAATGGGGTTAATTTGCATCAAAGTATTAGAAACCCCAAAAACTTGGAGAAATTATACCGGAAGAAAGATGATAGGTCTCTCTCCAAGTTTAAATTTTCCTTCATTATTTATATGCAGATATTACCACATAATGGATCTACAAGAAAACATGAACAAATGTAAATAAAACTCATGAAGAAATATTTTAAAAAACTAGCATTAATACTGAAAAAAGCCCTGATATCTAGGAACAAAGTCCAAGCTATAAAGCAATTTGCTCTTCATGTTCTAACTTTCAGTTTAAGGTGACTGAGTGGCCCCGACAGGTATTGGATCAGTTGGACAGTGAAACAAGAAAAATGCTTCATGCTTATCAAATGATATATAAAAATCAGTGTGTATACCAGGATTATATATTTCTTGTTCTGAAGAAGGTACAGGCTTCCTCGAAATTGATTACATATATAGATATGCAATCATAGAACTGCATACCTATCTGCTGAGTTCACCAGTTCCAAACACCATTAAAGTTTTAAAACATGACGAGAACAAGTCTAAGAAGACCTCACTGCTTAGTTTATTAGAAGCATATCAGTATAAAGCAAGAATGGAAATCAAACCAGAAGTAGACAAAAATCAGACAGCAACTGAATGTGCCAAAAAAGAAAAGAAAGAATATAAAGAGAAAGATCCGACGAGGAGGCAAGGAATGTGGAAAAGGCATAAATATAGCTGCAAGTACAGAAAACATCTGACACATAAATGGCTAAGGAGAGCAGACTATAACAGAAAAGATGAAAGGTTAATGTACAATTTGGTCTACAGAATCTATTGAACATGTGTGAGAAATAGGCAAATGCAGATTCTATAAAACAGATCTGGAAACATCCGCATTTCCTGTAGCCGGGTGTGATACACTAATGGCAGAAGGCCTATATACTGAAAGGCATAATAATTTGACAAGTCTGGTGCACTGAGGATTGTGCAAACATTACAATATTGAAGTAGCTGATAATCATTGGAAACATGATCTGCAAAGCATTACAGAAAATGATGCTGTTTATATTACAATGGATCACCCATTACTAACAGTAAAATAGATGCAAGAAAACCAGATAAGCAGACCATTAAAAGAAAACAAAAGGAGCCCTGATTATTGAAATTGCTACACCCAGTGATTACAGTGCCTTATATACAGAGAGACATTAAGTCATAACATACCAGGATTTGCATTCAGAAATGAGGGCAATGTGGAAGAAGGATACCCAGACAATTCCAATATTAGTAGAAGCAATGAGTCTCAAGTATAAAAAAAAAAACAACTCCATATGAATTGCAAAGGAGTCAGTTCTGGGCACATTGTGTGTGCTGTGAAGAGCAATTTTAGCTAACATGAAAGAGGGTCCATTTCCATCAAACTATTAGAAACCCAAAAGACTTGAAGAAATTAAACTGGAAGTAAGATGGCAGGTCTCTCCAAACTTAAATTTCCCTTCAAATTACTTATATGCAGGATATTACTACATATTCATAAGACTTTATAATAACCATAACTTTAAAATAAAAACAATGTATGTAGAAATGATGCAGGCATGTATTTATATAACAAAAAGAAATGAAACTAGCTTCTGTAGACTGAGTCAAAATATTTCCTTGGTTGCTATGCATATCTATATTATCTATATCTATATCTGTATATATAGTCATATATATACATGGTTCCACTTTATAATCTCAAAATACTGAAATCTTGAATTTCAGTATCTCAAGACCATAAAGTCAAATGCTTGAAATCCCGAAACCCCAAAACCGTGAAACACAAAATCGCGAACATGAACACACCATACACCACACATCACATACACCATCCTTACATTACATATAAGCAGGGGGGACAAGCACCCCCTGCACTCCCCATGCGGGGGCCTGTGACATGCCCCCCCACACAGACACACACACCCCTACTTATATATACTAACTCTAAGATCACAACAAACAGAAAAAGACAGCAAACTCACCACTAGACACTCTACAGTACCCTTGCACACGCACATCACAAATATATAAACACCACCACTTTCAACACTTAAACACTCATACTATTACCTGCTTACCCGAAAACACACATAAAACTTCCAAACGCACTCACATACACTCAAACAAATACCTAAAACCTTAACAAAATACTCACTTACCTTACATACCAAAGAAATCCACACACTAAACCACACATGCTGCACACACTACATCCCGTGACAAAATTCGACATTTCCAGATTAGCGGTTATGGAGTTTTGCAATTTCAAAAATTCAACTTTATGGTCTCGAGATACTGAAATTCCAGATTTCAGTATTTCCAGATTATAAAGTGGAACCATGTGTGTATGTGTATATATATATATATATATATATATATATATATATATATATATATATATGTGTGTGTGTGTGTGTGTGTGTGTGTGTGTGTGTGTGTGTGTGTGTATATATATATATATATACCAGGATAGTCCATCTGGAAGTTTTATGTGTGTTTTCGGGTAAGCAGGTAATAGTATGTGTCAGTTTTCTTTTTTACTTTTAAAACTTAAATTTATTGTAACTGTTTTGTTTAGCATTTGATTTTTGCCTACTGTGACTTTAACAATGTTTAAATATGCCTAATACCTACTGTAACCTACATTGTCTGGAGCTTTTCTCCCCAGGACTCCATTGAAAACGGGTTCTTTTTGGCCCAATGGACTATCCTGGTAAACCAACTGCAAATAAATAAAAATAAAATAAATAAATATATATATGTGTGTGTGTGTGTGTGTGTGTGTGTGTGTGTGTGTGTGTGTGTGTGTGTGTGTGTATATATATATATATATATATGTGTGTGTGTGTGTGTGTGTGTGTGTGTGTGTGTGTGTGTATATATATATATATATATATATATATATATATATATATATATATATATATATATATATATATGTGTGTGTGTGTGTGTTTGTGTGTGTGTGTATATATATATATATATATATATATATATATATATATATATATGTGTGTGTGTGTGTGTGTGTGTGTGTGTGTGTGTGTGTGTATATATACACATATATATATATATATATGTGTGTGTGTGTGTTTGGTGTGTGTATATATATATATATATATATATTTATATATATACATATGAAGATCATAAAGGCATTTTGCCCAAAGTCAATAACAGAATGATGGCTACATTTTGCAAACACTACTAATAGCAGTGATAATAAGAATGTCCACATCAATAGAATTGCACACTGATATGTAAAATTTACAGAAATCTGAAAATGTAGAAACATGTAGAAAACCGGTTATCTAAGCCTAAATTGTGTTAATATTAGGTACATGACAGAACTATCAAACAAATAAGAGACAATTTTGCTGAGCAGATTTGCAATTATGTTAGTTTATTTTGTATAAAGCATCATTTTCCTGTGAACTAAATTATATCAAATCAGTGATTTGAAGCAAATCTGACAGGGTCTAATATAAAGACTAACAAAGCATTAGGCTTTTGACAGTATGTAATTTAACACGTGTGTGCCATGATTTTCAATGCTTATAATGCCAGCTCCATATTTGCCACCAGAAAAGTAAAAATGTCTTATTATATATCACTAAAATGATGGCAAGCAAAAGTAACAACATGCCGAAATTACATTCAAAGTTGCAATGTTCCTTCCATATTTATTGTGTTTTCTAAAACATAAATTATGTTGTGATATAGTTGATGCGAGTCATATATACGTCACTAATTCAAATATGAATATTCTAAACAAAATCTATTTTTTCGTTTTACGTGACACTGCAGATTAAAATCAACTGATGGAATCTGTTTATATTTTATACATTTTAATATCAGTCTCATTAGCTGTATTGTAGGTATCACGAAGGAAAAATGTATTACCATTCAAATAAAGTGTTACCTTTTAAAAATGAAGGACATTTCAGTATTATATTAATGCAATATATTTTACTGGAGTTTCCATGAATGAATTGAAACTGTGACATAATATAAAGGATTGTATTATCAATGCGCTGAACAGTATGATAATGTTATGACAACAACAGTTTCAATATGTTTTCAAACTATTTGTAGTGTTATATTCTGTCACTTTGAACTAGCAAAGACAAAATGCTTGCATTGTACGCAATTAATTATGTGTCATCCTTTACCATTACGTACTACTTACACTTGGATGTTTTGTGTCTCTTCTGCAGAAAATGTAAGCAATTTGCTAATATGAAATAGATTTTCTGACATTATAGTCTTGCAGTTTCCCATTTCTACGATGTCCAGAACAGCTTGTAAACAATTGAGCCTTGTTAGGTTTCCCATGACTCTTCTTCATCCTGACTACAAGTTCAGAATAATGGCCAAATAGTGGCCCATATTAAAATAAATGGTCAAAAGCATGACATCATCATATTTGTTTCAATAGTTAATGAAATAGATATACATTGGTTTGGAAAGATTTTAGATATAGAACTGATATCATAGCCATTTCATAATAGTTGCTTAAGTGGTTGCCCACGGTAGTGCAGCCACGGTATCCAACTTTTATCTTATACTTGTGGGAGGGTGACCTAATGGTTAAGGTGTTTGCCTTACAGACACAAGGTGCAGGGTTTGAGTCTCACAAGGGATAATTGGCTAAGCTTATAATGGCTCGCAAGGGCAGTTAGCTTAGTACTAATCTATGAATCTAGTGGCTGCCCATGGTAGTGCAGCCACGATATCTGAATTTTACCTTATACTTTATGTTAATCTTGGTAACAATTTATGCCTCTTTGTCTGTTCATGTGCCGGTTCACTTTACCCAGAATTATTTGTTACCTTTTAATGTATATTATGTTAGATTTTCCTTGACTGTGACTTTCACTTTGACGTCATGTAGTAAATTTTTATATTGGTGTACTACACAATTAATCCATTAAGTGAGATGTCACACGTTTGTTTTATCCTATTCTTCGATGTTCTTTCTTTTTTATTATTAGAGGCTCTTATATTTTTTATGTTCTCACTTGCTTAGTTCTTCTTACATTGCTCAGGGCTATCTTTCACAGTTTATAAGAGCCTTGTCATTTTGAGTATTCCCCTCTTTTCTGTATTTTCCATGTCATATTTTTATATAGACGGTTGCACATCTTTCTCAATTATACAGATGGTTACAGGAGACTTGCCACTGTGGGCACTCACTAGTGCATACTTTCGGGGAAGAGATTCAGAACCCATAAATCTCCTTTCTAGGAAAAAACAGCTAAGGGACTATCATGTTTGTTTCCTTTAGACAGCAACCAACATTTCATCATTTCTACATTAACATATGACTGGTACTGGACTCTTTAAAATCAGGGCATTATATTTCAATGAGACATCCACCATAATAAAGCTGGTGCTGTCAAGGTCTTGTCGCATGGCATTGACCATGCTTGAATTACACAGACCTGCCTTCATGATGGTTTTTTCCTTATTTGGCTGCTGCTGGCATTCCACCTAAGGGCTCTAGTATTCAGTGCTCTGGGTTGGGTTAGATCCGGAATGGGGTTGCAGTTTGGAATGGGTCTGGGCTACAGTTGGCACAGGCTGCTACAGGAGTCACCAGCTCCTTTGAACATGACCTTGCTGCAAGAACAAACTGTGGATTTCTCCTACTATCTACCTGGCACTTAAGAATTTACTCACAAGATTTCAGTGACTTTCAAATCAAATACATTTTACTTTATGGGTACTTTTTTTGGTTGCAGTGATGTTACAATTTGAGTTGATGAAGATTCTGTAATGTTTTTCCCAAATAATTTACTTAATTTGTGAAAATGTGTTAGTTTGCTCCAGTCATAACTTATAGAATGCATACATTTACAAACATTCTGAGCCTGATCTTCCTACTGGATATGAACGTTTCTCAGCTGCTGGTTGCACCATTTTCTTTGAGCACCATTTTGAAGGTTGGCTTTGAACTATTGCATTTCACTACCCCTGATTTTGAAATGAGAAAGACTATTATTACATTTGTTATCTTTGCACATGCATTAAATGAGTTTCTGTCCAAGGATAGTACTGGCTCTCTTGTTTCATTTGTTAATGAGTCCAATAAATAGCTGTCCTTTGCCCACCCACTCCCAGTAAATGGGCACAAGCCTTGGTTTGACCATGACCTGAGCTCTCTATAATGAGAACGTTTGAGGTTGGAATTTTTTTGGGAGACATGTTGGAGACATGTTGGCCTGTGCAGTAACACAGCTGATCCTCGGCTTGCATAATGAGATGTACCAGGCCGAGGTAATTCATAAGGAGCCATATTATTTATTCAGGGAGTTCTTAACAGTAGCCAACTGACCAGGCATTCTCTTCTAAATGCTGGACAGGTTATGCAGTCCTCCCTGTCTCATCACATGTGAAGCTTTATTGTCTGAAAATGTGGGTTAGCTGTTTTTTCCCCTGTCACAGTCACCACTTTCACATCCATTGTTCTCTCTATCTAGAATGCACAGGCTCTTCTGAATTCACAGATGGTGTTTCATTTTCAGTATTATTATGAGCTGTGATCTCTGGCATGTATTCTATGACATGCAGATTGTGTGCTAGACCTACCAATTTATCAGATTTTGGTATCATCTCTGTGGATTATATCTGTTCACCAGCTTTGAAGAAGGTTCTTGCTGCCTCCATCTTTCAGAAGTTATCTGTTATCCCAAAGCCTTTAACAATTTTCACCCAATCTCAAACCATTCTTTACTTCAGAAAGTTATTGAGAAGGTTTGTATACAGCTTGGGAATTATCTCAGTAAATGGGCTCATGGATGTCATTCAGTTTTAGCTTTTGCTCTCATCATAGCACAAAAAAAAACTTTTCTTATTAGAGCAGTTAATCATCTTATAATGGTTAGAGAATAGGGCTACTGTGGGATCTTTACCATATTGGATCTCTCAGCAGCTTTTTGAAGCCATTCTTCCTGGCACCTTGACTGAGAAGTTATACACTTACTATGGCATCACCTCTATGGTTATTGAGTAGTTTGCTTCTGTTTTTTTTTTTTTTTTTTTTTTTTTTTCTGGTTGTATGTACAGGGTTTCTTCTAGTTGTTAAATAGTAACATTGTGATTTCTTTTCACAACGCTCTTAGAAATTAATTTATTCACTCACTTCAGAAATAAACAACAACACTCTTGAGACTTCTCTGAACATTATTAAAAGCTCTCCCTTTGCCAAATATTGTGTGACCAGGAAATTTGGAATGTATTAGTTTGGAGATGTGGGGGCTTCCCATCCCACAAAATTTCTTATTTCAATCTATTATGTTGAATGCATTGGATGGTATTTGCTGTGTTAGTTTCATGGCATTGTGATCCATGAAACTAGGTTTCTATATTTTTCAGGAGAACTGTGCCTATTTGAATGTGGAGTGCTGCAGGATTTGGTCTTGCCCCCCCAGCCATTAGTGTTTATGATGATTTTATGATATCTTATTATGGGAAGAGACTTAAAATGTCACTGATGATGCACATCTAACTACCTCAGCAGAATACGCTGAATGTGTGCTCATTTGTTGACTTGGTAGCTATTCATCACTGACTTTTAGGCAGTTGCTCAAAGTAAATTAAAACTGGGGTTATGGCAGTTCATGTTACCTTTGATAATCTTATGCCATGTATGTTCTGAGCCATTTATTTATGATGGCAGTATGCTTGAGTTTACCACTAAGAAGCATTGTTTAGGAGTAAACCTGCAGAATTGGCTAATTTTCAGTAACCACTTGTAATCAGTAGTGAGGTCATTATCTTTCCATTTGAGGACTATTTCCAAATGCAACATCTCATTCCTCAAGCCAATCCCATGATAAATCTACAAAGATGGCATAGACTGCAAGCAATTAGCCAAAAATGTCATAAAAACAGCATAAACTAGCAGTTGTGTTGAAAGATGCACATCCAAAATAAGATGATGGTCCTTCTAATATCACTTTAGGTTGAACACTTTCATCCTACAAACCATGGACTTTATCAGATCAAGCAGTTGCACAATTAATCACTAACTAACATTGGATTGTTTCAGATAAACAGTTTATCTGAAACAATCCAATGCTGATTCGTGATTTATAATGCAGCTGCTTGCTCTGATGAAGTCCATAATTTCTAGGACAAAAGCACTTAACTAAAATAGATAGTAAAATGATTGCTGTCTTATTTTGTTTGTGTTTCTTTCCACACAACTGCCAGTCTCATGTTAGCTGTTCATGCACTTATCCTTCCCCATTTAATTATTGTAATGCCCTTCATCTAGGACTTCCTGGCACTAGGTTTGATGCTTTGCAGCATGCACAGACTTTGCTGAGAGAGGTATAATTTTTGCTTTTGGGTGAAAAAGGTCCAAAGTTCAAATCTTGGACAAGCTCAGACATTTACTCACCATGCAACAAAAAAAATCCTTTGCAGTCTCCACAACCACATAGGCAATTTAAAGGGAGATCACAAATCTAAAAAGTACCTCTAACCCTTTACAAGCCACTTGTAATGACATTATTCAATGCATAACCCTTGCTTCAGAAAGAGAACACCACTTTTTCATGCTACAAGGGCCAAATGTTTTTTTCTTCAAATTTTAATGTCAGACTTGATTTACAAGCACACCTGCTTAGACTCATTTTCCTTCCTAGCACAAAAAACACAAAAATTACCTATTCCCGATAGCATAACCTCCTTCTGAGTACAAAACTCCACCAGTTAAGATTGCCTTCCACCTTTTCTTTTATCATCCCTAAAATATGGACTTCCATCACACTGAATTAAAAAGCCATTCCACTCTTCCAAAAGCTTCACAGAGAATTAAAAGCCATGTTATACATACAGACTAACTGCATATTCTTCCAAAATAATTAATTCATATAAACCCTCCCCCACCACTCCCAGCTTTTGGTATGTATTTATTTGTGTGTGTGTGTGTGTGTGTGTGTGTGTGTGTGTGTGTGTGTGTGTGTGTGTGTGTGTGTGTGTGTGTGTGAGTGTGCGTGTGTGTGTGTGTGTGTGTGTGTGTGTGTGTGTGTGTGTGTGTGTGTGTGTGTGTGTGTGTGTGTGTGTGTGTGTATATATATATATATGTATATATATATATATCTATATATATATATATATATATATATATATATATATATATATATATTTATGGATAGATATATAAATATAGGTATAAATAATCACTATGTTTCTCACCAAGGAATTAGATGCCTCATCCTGCTCCTGATCAATCTCCTGCCTATTGTCATCTGAATATGAGGAAAGATCTGGCAATGCCTGCAGTTTTTGGTATAAACAGTTTTTCATACCGATGTGAGGGATGTTGTAAGCCCTCAAAATGTCTAAGATTAAAGTATGACAGTATGCAGGAGATAGCTTGACAGAAATATCACCCTTGGGAGAATCCAAATCCTGATCAACTAGCATTTTGTTTGAAAATACAAAAACACCTTCGATTGGTGCATTTTTTTTTTGGAGTTTCCACAAGAGTTTAGTGGTATTGTTAGTAACTAGATGTGGTGTTTCCAAGGAAAATGATATGACTAGATATTTACACATTTTAACTATTATACAGACTGACTGAGTGAGAGAGCTGCAGTATTTAGGCCGATGATAACAGTTTTCTACTTCTTAAGTCTAAGCCCTGTCATTTGTTCCAACTATCAAATATTTCCACTATTCTAACCACTGGATGAATTGGATTGTTTATCCACAGCATGCAGTCATCAGTGAGCAAAGTATTAAGCCCAAGGTACTGTATACTTATTTATGTATTTATTTATTTTTTTATTACATTTGTTTACCGGGAAAGTCTACTGGGCCTAAAAGAGCCCATTTTCAGTGGAGGCCCGGGGAAAAAAGCTCCGACAAGAATTTAGCTGGTTTGATTACAGTAATATATACATAATATATACAAAAAAGTAGGAATTTAGTTGGTTGCCAGATGAATTCAATGATAAAAATGGAGATAAATGAATCATTATTATTGTACCAGTAACAACAAGTGATGAAAGAAAAAAATAATAAATATGGAGAAAGTGTCACCAGTCACTAGTAGTAAAAAGCATATGAATTTAGTTATAATATAAGGAGAAGGAAGAGGTTAGGTTATAGAGCAGGTGCATAGCCAGGAAGAGTTGTTATAAAGCAGGTACATACCAGGAGGGGTTGTTATAGAGCAGGTACATAACCAGGAAGAGTTGACATGATTTTTCAGTGTTTGTTTGAAGGTGGTGGTGCTGCCCGTGTTTCTTATAGAAGGAGGGAGCGAGTTCCATGGTTTGGTGATGGTGAAGGAGTAGAGCACTTGACCAACCGGTAAGGTGGGCTTTTCTACTTTTAGAAGTAGATGATTTTCAGATCTTAGTTGCCTGCTGGGTTGGTATTTGGCAAGTAGAGTTGAGAAAGCAGGATAGTCTGTGGATCTGTAGATTATTTTGTGTGCTGTAGTTAGCTGGGTGAATGAGAGATGGTGGGGGAGTTCCAACCAGCCTAATCGTTTCAGTGAGTTACAGTGGCAGGATGAGAATTTGGCCTTGTTGGCAAATTTGGCTATTCTGTTGTAACACATATCAAGTTTGGATTTTGTAGAATTTTAGAAATTAGTGAGGAGAGGGGCACCATAAAGGAGAGAGGGTAATAAAAATGTAGTTGCAAGGGTTTGTCTAGTAGAGAGGCTAAGAAAGTGCTGGCACCTGTACAGATACCAAGCTTTTGATGTATTTTTTTGATGTTATTGTTTATGTGTAGGTCAAAGTCTAGGTTTTCATCTATAATAATGCCTGGTAATTTAGTGGTATTGTCTTGGGCTTGTATACTGAAGAGCTTTTTATCTAAGGGAGTAATTTTCTTAGTGGTAGAAATTACTAGTTTTGTGGGGTTTTTTTTGGATTTAGGGCAAGATAACTGTTAAGCATCCAAGATTCAGTAGAGGTGAGGACATTCTGGGTGATCTGCTGGAGTTCATTTTTGTATAGTCATCAGCATACTGGATTACTGAGCATTGTTTGAGAGTGGTGTGAAAGTTGTTAATAAATATACTATAAGACAGGACCAAGTATGGAGCCTTGGGCTATCCCTGTGGAAGTACTGAGGAAGGGAAAGTAAGACTGTTGCCATTTGGTGGATTGCTGCCTATTGGAAAGATAGCTATTGACCCATTGTAGCATAGGTGGGGAAATGTGGAGGGTAGTTAGTTTAGAGAGGAGGATAGTGTGGAAATGGTATCAAAAGCTTTGGAGAGATGGAGGAAAAGAGAAGTGATTATTTTACCAGAATCCTGTGCCCGGTTAACTGTATCAAGAAAGGAGAGGAGGGCTGTAGTGGTGCTGTGTCCTGGTCTGAATCCATGCTGAGTGGGTGACAGATTTTGATTTTCAAGCAGGTGGTTGAGGAGTTGGGCATGGATGCATTTTTCCAGTATTTTTAGAGAAGGGTGAGAGGATAGCCATGGGTCGAAAGTTTGTGGTGTCTGTGTTGGTACTGCCTTTGTGTAAGGGGAGAATTAATGCTTTTTTCCAGATGTCTAGGAAAAGGGACTGTTTAATTGATCTGTTAATGAGTATGTTGATGGGATAAGCTATAGAGTTTGCAGCTAGCTGCAGGAAGTGTGCGGGTAGATTGTCAGGGGCTAGAGTACAGGGTTTAAGCTTAAGTAACAGATTTTTTATTGTGGCAATAGGTATGAGGGAGAATTTTAGGTTAGAGTTGTGTGTAGGATTGATTTCTGGAATGGTGTGGTCATTATCTGTCTTGGTGGTGATGGTGTTTACCTTAGGAAAGCTGGTGGTTAGGTTAGCTATGGTGTCAATGAAGTTTGGTAGAAGTTTTGTTTGGGTCAGGGGATGGGTTGCTTTGAGAACCTGGATTTAATAGATGGTTGATGGATGACCAGAACTGTTTGGGATTCTTTTTATGTTGGCTTTGTAGGTGGAGGCAGTGGGATTTTTTTATCATTATCTATGACACATTTTGCCTGGTTACAGAGTTGTTTGTATTGTATTAGAGTTGTAGGGTCTTTGTTTTTCTGCCATGATTTCCAGATTTATCCCTTGTGGACTTGACCTCTTTGGTGGATTTTGAGAGCCAGCTTGAATGGTTATGTTTTATTAATTTTTGGTGGGTGGGTGCTTGCCTATTTAGGATGTCTAGGAATGTTGAGTTAAAGAACTCAACAGCCTCGTTAAGTGGCAGGGATTTGAAGGGTTCCCAATTTACTTTAGCTACGATTTCATTAAATATGGATGGTTGGAACTACCCTGACTGCACAGGTACCCGCTTGCCTTCTTTTTAAAATCCCATAGTGATTATTTTTAATAATGACTAGCAGAAGTTTTTTTTTTTTAAACAGCTAAGATTTGAGGAAAAAGTTTTATGTCTTTTGCAGTACAGAGATTGGTCTGTAGTCAACAGCTTCAAAAAGGTCCCTGTAAGGCTTAGGTAACATGATTATTATTTATTTATTTTACATTTGTTAACCAGGAAAGTCCAGCTTAGAACGAGCCAATTTTCAGTGGAGGCCCGGGGAGAAATGGTCCAGATGCATGTCTTTGTAACATGGGAGGAAACCAGAGCACCCAGAGAAAACCCACAATAAAGCAGGGAGGACATGCTGACTCCACACAGAAAGCACTCCAGCCGAGAATCAAACTGGAGAACCTCTTGCTGTGAGGTGACAATGCTACTGCTGCACCAATGTGGGATTATTTTAGCCTTGAGCATCTGGTTCCTCATCTGGACCTCATGCTCATACAGTGTTAACAGTGGGATTCCAAAATGCTTTTTTAAACTTGATAGAATTCAACACCAAAACTGACACAGCTAGGTACTTTACCTTTTGGTAAGCTCTCGATAGTTGTTTACACCTCACCCAGTGTAATAAGTTTCTTGACTTTTCTGGCTTGCACAACAAATTGGCTGCTCCCTTGGCCCTTTCTTTGAAACTAATTGTCTTCTGATATTCTCCTACCAACATTTCTATAATACCACCAACTCAGTTGTGACCTTCTCAATGTATTTTTTAATACATTTGTCACCATCACTTTTTTCTTGTTCTCACATTTTGTGCAAGTAGTTTATTAGATGTAATGCCATTTGCCCAGTCGAAAATGTTGTATCTTTCCCATTTTACCTATATACATAGGAACTAAGACCTTTCATATTCCTGTTTTGTTTTTCATTTGGTCTCCTACAAACCCCCCTTGCTCTGAAATCTATTCATACATATTTCCTTTACAGTTGCTTAATTTTTGAATAGACCTATTTGAACCTGAACCAATCAATAGGTGTAGACTCTTGCACTTGCATTACAACAGCAGAAGGATGGTGCAGTGGTGCAGTGGTAGCATTTCTACCTCACAGCAATGTGTTCTCTGGTTTGATTCTCATTGAGAGTGCCTTCTGTGTGGAGCCTGCATGTCCTCCCTGTGTTTGTGTGGGTTTCCTCCAGGTGGTCTGGTTTCTGCATGTTGTTCTTGTGGGTTGCCTCAGGGTGCTCTAGTTTCCACCAACGTTACAAAGACATACTCCTGGAGCATTTCTCCCCGGGCCTCTGCTGAAAATTGGTTCTGTTCCAAGTCGGACATTCCCAGTTAACAAATGTTAAATAAATAAAAATGTAAAAAAAAAAAAAAAATCTATGAATGCTGTCCACTTTCATGTCCTTAGTTTCAAAAGACACAAAATAGTTAACAGTCTTAGTGTTGTGTCTCGTGTTATCCAGCCCCAAAATAGACAAAAGACAGGAGGTTAATTTGTCCAACTTCCATTCATCTTGATCCACTTGTTTAACTGTTGGCTTAACCACTAACTTTCCTGTCACATCTGAAAGTAAAGCTCTGTTCTTCTTCCTCAATTCCTTAATGCTCTTTTTAAATGAGATCACCTAAGTCTATTAGGGAGGGGGAACTATCTTGCCAGGAGAAGATAGATTACAGGACAGAATTGCCCCTCATTCAAGAACCTGAAATCATCTTATAGTCTAGCTAGCATGCAATAAAGTGTTCTTCATCTGCTTGTATTTCTGGGAATTATAAAGATGCTCCCTTTGCTGGTTCTTCTGTGTTGTCTTGTGGTATTGTGGCTAATCATGAGTATATGTTGTGATCTGGGCATGCCGAGTTGAACCTTTACTGTTTTGCGCCTGCACCCACCCTAAGTTGTCTTCTTAGAAAGCCTCCTGTTGGCCCGTTCCTTGATCTCTACCCTTCTAGCCAACTGAAGTTTTCAACAGGAAGTTGGAGAGAGATCTGTCCACCTTTTTTGCCAGTATTGATCATCAATGGGAAAGAATGGGTCGCTGACTCGCTGCAGAATACATTATTAGCCTTCCCCCTCCTCCATTATTCAAAAACTGTTCTGTCTCAAAAGTGGATTAAAATTGAAATTATCAGTCACCCTTGTAGACATGTAAACTGGCTGGAAATTTCAGATTAAAAGTGAATTCCAAGTCTCTATAGGCATGGATAAAGGACACCCCTGATATTTCTTTGTAGTAAAGAGAGGGGCTATAATCAGGGGTGATACATACCCTGTGTCACATGCTCAGTAAATAATTTCTGGCCTACCTTGCCATATGCACTATCACTTAATCAGTGTAGTCTAAATGATTTAAAATATAGTGTCTAGGGAGATTTTGATTTTAGTTCTTGCTTTTTATCCAGTGTGCCCCTTTAAATTCTTGTCCATGGGTTGAAAGTAGCAGCTTCCTTTGTTCACTTTTGATAAACTATACTAATTCACTGCTTTCCAGCTTTCCAGATAGATGAATTGTCTGGATTTTTTATGGGGGGGGCACAGTTTTCTAGGTCCTGAAGTTTAAGTTCAGTTCTTTTGGAGTGAATTTGTAGGTCCTAGATGTGGTTGGAATATGCCCCTATGAAGGGTCTCTGTTCTTTTGGACTCTTCTTTTGGGATGCAATTATACAGGATCATAGCATCATAGGATGTTATTAGGCTAATGGCCCTAGAGCCTTTTTCAGCCTAGCCACTCATATCCCAAATTTCCCAGTTATCAATGTCCATGGAGTAGAATGGTTTTGGTATATGTCTATGACTAAGGCATCTACAGACTGTCCCTGTCCATAAGGGCCACAGGTGACAAGCCATGGGTAAATTTGTGATTTCCCATCCATTGGTCTAAAATGTATTTGAATAGGCTTATAGAAGAGCTGCTTCACATGACTGGGGAGTTTGTTCCAGAGAAGGGGTAATATCTGAGGCACATATCTATCCATCCAACATGTTCTGTTTATATCACAGATTTGGTTTAGATCCTTAGATCAGGTAATTCTATAGCTATTTGTTTTGTGAATGTGTAGCTGATCCATCAGAGCTGGATCAGATAATTTCTTGTAAGTTAGGCATAGCTTTCCTCTCAGTAGTCTGTAGAAGACTGAGTACAGGAACAGGGCTTTGAGGTGGTCCATGCAGGACATGTTATTTATATCCTGTATTCTGTTAGTGAGGAAACTCTGTGGCCACTGTAACTGTTGAAAATGTCTGGTCACGTGCATGCCAAAAAATGCATTATACTTGATTACTGGTCTAATGAAGCTGAGTGTAGTGGGACTATGATCTTAGATCTGGATGCCATGCCTTTACTTATAAGTTGCACCACGTAGAAGGATTTTCTCACTAGCATGGACACATGTGATCGGAGTTCAGGTTATTATCAACTTGAGTTCCCAAGTCCCTTACCACTGGGCCTGCTCTTAGGATAGTGTTATCAATATTGTAATTTTCAGGCAGTCATCTTCCCAAAGGGTGTAATTGTGATTTTTTTTTTTTTTGCATAGAGTTTTAGGCCAAGGTTCTGGAACCATTAATTGCATCTTTGTGGGGATTCAATGATTGTGTCCAGCTTTCAGTCATCAGCAAATTTAGTCAGCCAAAGGCCCTCTGCATTTGTCTTGACTTCAGAGAAATATATTCCAAACAAGAAAGATCCCAGTACTGAACCCTGTGCAACACCAGTAGTAGTAACAGGCCCCTTGGTGGAGGTGGAACCCCTCCCACCTAACTTCATGTGTACTGTCTGTGAACCATTTGGCTATCCATTGGGTGACATCCGGATTTATGCCTAAATTTGTGAGTTTGTCTATAATACCTGAGTGAGGTATTGTATCAAATGCCTTTACAGATCAAGGTAGGCAGTATTTACCATTTTGCCATCATCCATGACTCTAGCAAACTTGTATATGAGGTCTGTTAAGTTTACAAGGCATGACCTGCTCTTGATGAAACCAAACTGGGATGGGTCCAACATTTGAAGATTTCCTATGTCTTTTTTTATCAAGTCCACAATAATTCTTGATATGGCCTTGCTTATAAGACTAGTCAAACTTATGAGTCTGTAGTTCCCTACATCTGTTGATGGTCCACCTTTGTAAAGAGGAGTGACAGCTGCAGTCCTCTATTTCATAGGGATGAAGCCTGTCTGGAGCTGGAGCTGAACAGAGATTCTAGTGGCCCTGACAAGTTTTAAGCTATTTAGGAGGCATCCTGGGATATTATCTGGACCCAGTGATGCACTGATTTTAGCTCTGGAGAGTGCAGTGAGGACCTGGTCTTTAGTGATAAATGTGGAGAAATGGTTTAAGGTATTTCCTTGAGGGAGCTGGAGTGATAAGGGGTAAAACTGGAGCTAAATTTGTCAGCCAGCAAATCTGATATATCCCTCAGTTCAGTATAGGAAGTTACATTTACTATTAATTCAACACTAGGTTGGGTATTCCCTTTAAGGTTGTGTGCACAACTGAAAAATGTCTTATGGCTAGCCTTATCTGAAAGATTATTTTTGCCTCAAAGTTGGTTTTGGTGGATTTGATTATTTCCTTGAGTTGCTTGATGAGACTGCTGATGGATTTTTTTGTCTTTTGGGTATAGTCTTTCCTATTTTTGGACAGCATTTTCTTTCCTTTCTTGCACAACATATTTATACTGGAGTACCACCAAGGAGGCTTGTTCTTGGAGTTTGTCTCAAGTTTATTTTGGTTTGGAAATGCTGTTTCTATGCAGTTATTTCTATGCTTCTACGTGGTTTCCATAAACATTTCTGCATAGACCAGTGTGTTCTGTGAATTTGGGCGAGTGGCTGTGCCTTCACTTAATAGGATATAGTTAGCGTTGGGTAAGTTCTTAAAGGTTCTTGGGTTTGGTAGGAGTGCAGCAGTTCTATTTACTTCATGAGTTACCACTTTGTGATCTGATCTGATATGATCTGACCAGAGAGGATATTACACAAGCAGAAGTGAACAGTTCCCTCATGTTTGCCAGTACCAGATCCAGCATATTTGCACAGCTAGTAGGTACTGAGTACCAACCAACTGTTCGAGGGTGATCACAGTGACAACATCCAAGAATCGTTGAGCCTGCATGTTAGTTGCTTTGTATGTATCTCAGGTTATGGTGAAACAGATTACCCACGAATATGGTAATGGGCTGAATTGTGAGTTACTCCAGTGCATTCAAGTATATGGGATGGTCATCCCGGGTCATAGATGGGGGCTAACTAGCTAGCTAACAATGATATGGTATTGGACTTTATTTAAGGTTAGCTGGACATGGAGCATGTCATATTGTTTACCCAATCTTAAGGTGTGCTTACTTTTTATGTAGCTTGATACATCTGCACATCTTGTCCCTTCTTGTGCAGTAACTGGTCTACACATGTGAAAGGCATTATAGCCCTGTACTGCAGTGGAGCCTTCCATGACTTTAATCTGTGTCTGAGTAACTGCACAGATGCCAACACTCTCCAGAGCGTGGACTGCTTCCAGGGAGTGGATCTTCCTGTTGAGACTCCTAGTACTGTAAAATAAAACCTTGAGTTTATCTTGCATAGAATTTACTATGTTGAAAGATTTACCAGACTGGCATTGCCTACAAAATGTATTGTAGGGATGAATAATGTTTTGGCCAATATCCAAAAGCCCGAGGGCACAGGTGCAGACCGTCGCTGGCAAAGCAGCAAGGCCTGTCGATCATGTCCTCCCAAGCTGACAAATATTTGACCTTTATAGAATGACACCAGCAACAAAGACATTTGTTCAAGTCAATCATCTTTTGTTTATATTGTGCTATCATCCTTGAAGAAGGTAGAAAGCTGTTCAGTGCTAGGCTCATACCTGCCTGAGATACATAATCTGAAAGCTGTATCCTGCCTTTCTTCATATAGTCCCAGAAGGTACATCTGAGGTCATTAACACCTATATGGACAATGACAGACTCATACTGTTACTTGTGGTTGAATGTTCTGATTGCATGTGTGGTCTGGCAGACCCTTTCCCCTGCTAGGCAACTGAGCATGACTATCTTCTTGCTCAGCCTGGTTGGAGGGAGGGCATCAGTATGTCTCACAACAGAGTCTCCAATGACCAAGATATTGGGTTGTTTGGCAGTTTGGCTTATGGGCTAATAGTCTGAGATATTATGAGATGTGGCTGTATGTCATTCTAGCAAGTGTTGTCTTTGTAGAGTGTGTGGGAGGTTGGTGAGAGCAACTTATGTGATGCCTCAGAGGTTTAGTAGACTGCATTTAAAATCCTCAGCATATGTGAGTTTATCTGTCTGATCCGTAGTAGGTATATCGTGTGTGTGTTACTGGCAACTTGTTTGTAGCTATCAGTGTCTGTATTAAATAGGTTTTGTAACTGGCTGCAGAGGTTTAATGATGTGGTTTTGATTTGTTGGACAACTGTGACTGTATTTTGTAGAAGTGCTATGAGTGATTCCAGGGAGACCTGGATCGTTTTCACTTCATCTGTCACTAGTCTTGTGTCAGTGATCATGACTTCCACATGGTCATTGTCTTGCCTACTTAAGCTGTAATCATCTTCCAAGGCGAGAAATGGGCTATATGCTAGCTTCTACAATTGACTGCAAGAAGAAGTTGCTATCAGCTGGTAATTAATCCTTCCATGGAGCACTTATTATTCTTATGTGTGGGATCCAAGCAGCTATATACAGTTCAGACCCGAAACAATAGGATAGTTGACTTCCTTAAGGTCATCTATTTGAAAGAAAAATGAAGAAGATAGGAACCATAGTCACAGACAGAATACAAGTGCTGCACACTATGTTTGTAGTTCACTGGCAAGAAAAGAGTGTGATATGTAAAACCAAGTGGAGTTCCTGCCATATGCCAGTGCATACTGGGTACAACTATGGAACTGTGAACATTGGTTGCCACATGGGAGTACCCTGTATACTTATATGACAGCCACAGTGCTTTCCACAAGCACTGACAGACACACACACACACACACACACACACACACACACACACACACACACACACACACACACACACACACACACGCACACGCACGCATACACACACACACACGCACATATTCATGCACATGCACACATGCATCACAGTTACACACACAAACACTGGCACATGGGCACTGTTGCACAGACAGACAGTGTCACTCATGTATAAATTAAAAGGCATTGGCATGCTAACACTTTTGCCTAGATGCATAGACATTGTCACATTCTGACACATACACACACACACGCGCGCACACACACACACACACACACACACACACACACACACACACACACACACACACACACACACACACACACGCACACACACACACATGCATGTGCATGCGCACACACAAGCACACATCAAACCCTCTGCTCTTTGGCCAGATCCTAATGTACCTGTCACTGCTGGAGGAGTGATGGATGAGCTGCCTTTCATATAATATTTTACTGGCAGTCTCAAGTTAAGCAGCCACTCCCATTCAAAGGAGCTTAGCTATGTTACAGTTGGTTGGTGATAGGCCACTTTTGGTTCTGGTAGTACATTTGTCTGCAATGTAGTGCAACTCAAGATGTGCTATTACATGTAATACTTATCTTAGCTGTTGTATCTTTGCAAGGAATGATGTGGTTGCTCAGCTATATTAAGATGAACAACCCATCCCCCTCCCTTGGTAGCAGGATACTGTGCAGCTGTGTTTGTAACCTGATGTCCACCATCACACTCTCATAGCTTTCCTTCCTCACTTCACATCTGTTTGTGAATCACAGATTATACATCTCATGTATTCTAATTCTCCCATTTGTGCAGTTGTGTAAGTCCCCACACCACTGTTTTCTAAGTCAAATGTTAGACTTCTGTAAATTGTACAGGACACTATGTACCCTCCCCATCTTATTCGGTACCATGATTGTAAGAATGCCCTGAATTGCTTAGTTTTGTAATTATTAAAGCAGTTTCTAACCAAGTGATGCCATCTGATGATCAACATGTGTAAGCAATTTACAGGTGGGCCTTCTTTACAGCCATCTTGCCTTAAAGGATTGAAGTTATTTTCTAAGAAGATATTGCACTATGCACATGTATCTTGTTTAAATTTTGCTTTGTGTCTTTTAATGTTGGATATATATTTCTAAAAGATAGTTTTACATTTATGTCTTAGTGCGTCATTGGCATTTTCAGATTTTCACTTGCACAACACCAGTGGACAGTTTGTTTTCATATTTATATTAAACAACATACACAATGTTTGGAATACTCTCCATTTTGCTATTATGTGTTTTTATAGGAATGTCCTTCCCTAGACTGTGTTCTGGTGGCTTGACTATAAATGGAATAGTGCCTTCTCTAGCTCTCATACCCCGCATCCATAAACGGAAAATGTAGACTCCTGGCCTCAATTTTTAGAACTTCACACAGCTCTCTAATTTCATCTCTATTACTTTTTTCGCACATTCGCTTTTTATTTCTCTATTTTAAAATATTATTTATCTATATCTATACCTGTCTGTCAATCTCTCTTTATACACACGTGGGTCTACCTTACAAGACTGAAATACCAAATAGCTGACTTTCATAAAACTGACACCAAAATCCAAAATTTCAAAATCCTGAAAGGTCATTTAGCTGACTTTCAGTTAATCAAATGTTTACAATACCGACTGCATTGCTTCTGCATATTATGAGATAACTAGTAAGGTGTCCCGTATAAATAGGGTGCTGTGTTTGTAAATTCTACTAATAGTTACCGAACACAAGTAAAAACATAGTGGGCATGTTGCAGGAAATACAATTACTACACTAACCACTAACACTATAACAACAGTACATTACCTTATAAAAACTCAAACATCATACCTAACCTCACCTACGCCCCGCCCACCAACCAATACCCGCACACCCAAAAAAAATCCCACTAAATACTCATGATGGTAGCTATAGCATCAACATGAATATTCATTACAAACACTAAAAGTTAATAAAAGCAATTACTAATTTTTTTACTTTTATGTTTTTACAGGGGGGCCCCTGCATCTTCCCATGGGGGCTGCACCCCCAAACCCCCTGCAGCTTAAATATACCAACTCCAAGATTGCACTACAGTGCGGAAATGAGCAGATTTGCTGGTTTGCTTAGATTGGATAGTTGTTATTTTAAACGTTTAGTCTCCTGAATGTCGGTTAAGTGAAGTTTCCATAAAATGAAACTTTGACTTTTTGGACTTGATGCTCTGAAAGTCGGTGTACTCACATGTTAGTCATGTCAGGTAGACCCACACACAAATACACACACACATACACACAAATATATATATATATATATATATATATATATATATATATATATATATATATATGCATATACATATATATAAATAGTTTTTATATATATATATATATATATATATATATATATATATATAGATACATTTATTTATATATATTTATATAGATATATATATATATATATATATATATACATACACATATATATATATATATATATATATATATATATATAGTTATTTATATATTTATATAATATTGTTTTTTAACACTTTTATTGAATTATCACTTGTGACATAGGCAAATTTACATTTATATAAAAGTAATCAAACTGTATTAACAAGTTCACATTTACAAACATTATACTTCACATATATTGCTATGTATCATATAACCTAAGAAACATTGCATAAATTATTCAATTCCTGCCTGTTTTTTAAACAAGAAACATCATTATTAAACCAACACTTATGACATAGACAATCCTACATTTTATAAATGAAAACAAACCACACTGACACAATCCTGGTTGCATTTTACATCACAAACCATACTGATGCACTCCCAGTTGCAAACATTATACATTGCTTATAATCTACCCAATCATTTTCAGTCAAACATCACATAGCTCATTAAGTCCTTCCCTCTTTTAAACCTCATTCCTCCCCGTATGTATTTTTTACACATTTACCATTTTTTCCTTTTAAATTTGCTTTTCCCCTATTCTAACCACCTCAGTTCCAGTTGTTTTATCTCTGTTACTATATTCACCAATTCTGGTATAGTTGGTTTAGATTTTGATTTCTGTTTTCTAGTAATTGCTTTTTTGGTAGCCACCAGAATTAGAGATCCTGAGTGGGCACGTTGGTGTGACAAGGGAAAATCTAAGCAATTGTGAGTCTGTATCATAGCTCAGAAAAATCATCTCATCTTCATCACACCAGTCTGCCCACCCAGCATCTTCAATAATGCATCCCACAGAGAATCATTAAAGTCCACCGACTCACTGTACTCCCAGAAAATATGTACCCAATTACCTCTTTCTTCCCCATCACACCTCCAACATTTGCTGTCTACCTGAGGAAAAATCCTCTGGAGACTTTTTGAGGTATGTAAACAATTCCAAGCAAAAATCCTAAATCTTCTAGACTTCATTACATGTTCATAGGTGTGTACTAGACAAATGGCCCTGGGGCCTTTACAAGCCTAGCCATAGGCCTAATTTAGGGTCAGTTATGTAATTAGTGGATGATTGGTCTTGCTATATATGTTTGAGTATTTAGAACTGTTTTATTCTCCTTCGAAGGCTTCATGCCGAGGCGCTAGACGTTTATTTAAACTTTTTCTACTTGGATCCTGGTTTTTCGTTGTTTTTTCCAGTTTGACCAGAAATGGTGGGTTCATTTTGTTGTTTCAGCTTATATGATGTCCAGTGATCCTTTGCTTAATTTGCCTAAGGTTTTTAGGCAGGAATTACTAGAATCCAGACAGAGAACTATAGACGAACTCACCACACCTTTAGGTGAGAGAAATGTTGAACATTCAGTCCTGGGGGGGGGGGGGGGGATGAGAATGTCATACCCTGGGAAAAGTTTCTGTTAGAAGAACACCATAAAAGAAATAATAATTCATTTTCTATGGTGGGACAGTGGGCTGGCAGCTCATTGTCTGCTGAATCCAAAGAGGCTTTTGCGAAGCTGGATTGACTTATGTCTAAGGAACTATCAATACATTTAAACTGTTTAAGCTTGCAACGATATTTGGAGCTGGATATTACACCTAGGGGTCTGAGGGCTTTCAAAAATCCTACAATGCCCTTTGACACCCAAGATGAGAATGATCAAAGATTTCAAATTAGGAGGGTAGCAGCAGCTCATCGCTGCTCCTTAGAGTGGATAAATATACTAGTTGAAAGAGACAGACTTAAATAAGCCAAATTGAGAGAGGACATTAATGTCCCTTGTGAATCTCTTTCCCATTTGCTGGGTAATGAACAACTGGAGAACTGTCTCAGTGATATAAAAAATAAACTAGCTGATTTCAAACAAGATTTATTGAACATTAAGAATAAGAAGTTATGTACCTACCGTTCCATGTTAGTTGTCTTCTTCTCGCCTTCTTTCTTGCTGTTTGGGTTCGGAGCCGATCCTCAGCTCAGACTTGGCCATCTTCTAAAGCTCAAGAGCTATTTACTGGCTCGAGGCCTCCCCACATCCCACAATGTCTGTCACTAGATCCCCAGATCTTGTTTGGTAGACCTAACTACAGATAAATATAAGGACTCCTGTCCTAACAGCATATGTTTAGCTACAGAGCTAAAAGGTTGAGGAAAAAAAACAGATAAGACCCAGCCAGGTAAAAGGAGCTCAGAGGGCAACTCTTCTCGGTCTATTAGGATAGGGGGATGGAGGGTGGGATGCAAGAAAGAAGGTGAGAAGAAGACAACTTACATGGAACGTTATGGTAGGTACATAACTTCTTAATGTTAAGTTGTCTATCTCGCCTTCATTCTTGCTGGTTGGGACAGCGTCCCTAGCACCTCAGTCCTGGGTGGCTCATCAGAACAGACTCTTCAGCACAGTGGAACCAAAATTAGCTCTGCTCCTATAGGCCACATCCAGCTTATAATGAGAAATAAATGTATGGGGAGTGGCCCATGTAGCTGCCGCACAAATGGCTTCCATTGGTAATCTTGCCTGAAAGGCTACAGAAGTAGCTAAAGCCCTAGTAGAGTGGCCTTTTGGTTTAGCAGGGAGCTGTTTGTTCCTCAATTGATAAATCAAAGTAATAATAGAAGTCAACCACCTAGACAGAGTTACTTTAGACACTGGTAGACCTTGTTTGCCTTCAGCATAGGATAGGAAGAGCTGATCTGATTTTCTAATTTGTTTAGTCCTATGCAAGTAGAAACGTAATTGTCTATGAACATCCAACTGATGTAATTTATGTTCAGCTTTGTTGGAATAATTTGGGAAGAAGACCGGAAGATCAATGGACTGATTCAGATTACTTTCAGAAGGTACTTTAGGAAGGAAGGAGGGATTAGTCCTGAGCGAAACTATGTCATTATGGAAAACTAAATACGGAGGACGAACACAAAGGGCCTGGAGTTCGGAAACTCTTCTGGCTGAGGTAATTGCCACGAGAAAGATGGTTTTCCAAGAAAGAAACTTTAAGGAACATGAAGCTGCGGGTTCAAAGGTGGGCAATATTAGGGAAGCTAAGATCAAATTAAGATCCCAGAGAGGTGGGGGATCTCTTACTGGGGGCCTGAGCAAAGTAGTCCCTTTGAGAAAAGCTTTGCAAAGCTTATGGGACATTATACTAGTTTCAGATAGGCCTGCATGAAAATTTGAAATTGCGGTTAACTGAACTTTAATGGTGGCAGCATAGGACCCAGCCAGAAAGAGTTCCGCTAAGAAATCTAAAATGTGGTGGACCGAGGCTGAAAAAGGATCTCTGATTTTAGACTCTGCCCAGCAAGAGAAACGTTTCCACTTACTAGCATAAGTTTTTCTAGTGGTAAATTTGTGCGAAGATAAGATGATATCACGCACCGATTGAGAAATGTCCGGAAGCCTGGCTAGGGTTGGAAGTGGAGCAACCAAGCAGTGAGGTTGAGAGACTGCAGAGATTGGTGCTGCCTGCCTGACTGATGGATCAGGAGGTCTGGTACTGGATCCAGGGTCCAGGGCTGCTCCAGGAGGTGATGATGCAGGAATGGAAACCAAATTTGTCGAGGCCAGTAGGGGGCAATGAGGATCATCTTGCATCCCAGCACGGTAGCTTTTCTGAATTAGTTTGGGAATCAGGGGAAATGGAGGGAATACATAAAGAAGTCCCTGAGGCCAATCGTGGATTAAAGCGTCTCTGGAAGGGTATCCGGGAAGAGGGAGGAGAGAAAAGAAACTGTCGCACTTGCTGTTGAAGGGGGTGGTGAAAAGGTCGCAGCAAGGCTGACTCCATTTGCGGAAGATTTGGTCCGCCACTGTCTGATTGAGAGACCACTCATGAGGCATGAGAATTGCTCTGCTCAACCTGTCCGCTATAACACTGGACTTCCCAGGGATGTGCGTTGCTATCAGAAACTGCTGGGAAGAGATCACCCATTGCCAGAGTCTGAGTGCTTCTCGACATAGGGGGTAGGACTTGATTCCGCCCTGCTTGTTGATGTACCACACTACCGACATATTGTCTGTCTGAATTGCAATGGTCCCGGTGGGAAGAGAGTTCTGAAGAGTTTGCAGTGCTAAAAGCACAGCTCTCATCTCCAAGACATTGATATGCAGATGGTACTCGTGGGGTTGCCAGGTGCCTTGGACTGTTCTGCCCTGAAAGTGCCCCCCCTCCGATCAGGGAGGCATCCGTGGTCACCGTGGCTACTGGAGGAGGAGGAACAAATGGTCTGCCCTGGGGTACTGACGGGGAAACCATCCACCAAGCAAGCTGGTCTTTGCATGTCTGTGTAATCATAATCATGTGAGACATTGGAAGTTGTAGAAATGACCATTGGGTGAAAAGCAACCACTGAAGAATCCTCATATGAAAACAAGCCAGGGGGACTAGTATGATTGCTGCTGCTATGAGGCCCAATGTCTTTAGGATGAATCTGGCCTGAATTTTCTTGCATCCTAATAACACCTGTACATGTCAGCGAATATCTAGTACTCTGTGTAATGGCAGTCTTGCTGACATGTCTTTTGTACTTAAGCTTGCGCCTATAAAGGTTATAGACTGACAAGGTGACAATGCAGACTTTTCGAAATGTATTGTGATACCTAGCTTGGAACAAGTTTGGATGGTGTAGCTCCTGGCTCGTAGCAGCTGATGTCTGGTGGTAGCATTAAGGAGCCAGTCGTCTAGATAGGGAAACACCTGGAATCCTTGCTGTCTCAGGTGAGAGGTAACTACTGCCATACATTTGGTGAACACCCTGGGGGCTGTGGTGAGACCAAAAGGTAGAGCTCGGAACTGATAATGACTGGCTCCCAGCCAGAAGCGCAGGAATCTTCTGGAGTGCCTGTCCATTTTGATATGGTAGTATGCATCTTGAAGATCTATGGAGCACATCCAATTGTCCTGACCCAAAAAGGGTAGAATGGACTGAAGCGTGACCATCCGGAACTTCATTCTTTGTACAGACCTGTTTAGTCTGCTGAGATCCAAAATGGGTTTCCAGTCCCCTGTCTTTTTTGGTACCAAAAAGAACCTTGAGTAAATTCCGGATCCTTGCTGGTCTGCTGGGACTCGTTGGATGGCTCTTTTTTGTAGCAGTTTTGAGCTCTCTTGGACTGCTTGACTGGGTGGAACATCTGGAAGGGATTTGTTTGACCTTAAGGGGGTATGAACAAAGGGAATTCTGTAACCTCCAGATATGATAGACTGTACCCATCTGTCTTGAGTTATGTCTTGCCAGGCTTTTGGGTACAGCGATAAGCTTCCCCTGACTGCCTCCGAAGGCGGGCAGCCGGGCAACCCCTCAGGGATGCTGGAAGGGCTTGTCAGAGAAGGAATCTCTACCACTATGATTTTGCGGGCCCCCTCTGCCTCGAGGGCGGCGTCTATTGTTGTTCCCTCCTCTGCCCCTGGAGGGAAACTCACCACATGTGTCAGGCATGGCTCCCTGGGGTTTGTGGAACCACATTTTACCACTTTTCTGATCTTTGGGGTATGGTCTAGAAGGAGTGGAAAAACGGACTCCCTCAGCAGAGAGAGTCTTGCCTTCCTGCTCACACCTGGTAAGGGTATCCTTCACCTGTGGTCCAAAAAGAGCAGAACCATCAAAAGGGGTATTGGTGAAAGATGCCTTAAAGGGGTCCGCAAAGTTACATAACTGCATCCAAGCGTGCCTTCTCAAGGCCACACCTGTACCTGCAGTTCTACTCGCCCCATCGGCCGCATAAGAAATGAGCCACATGGAGGAGTTCACTATCGAATTAAGAGTCGCCAGCTGGGAGGTAATCTTATCCTGGGCCCCTGCAGCTGATGGATCTTGAAGGGTATCTTCTAGCTCCTTAAGGAGATCCCTTTGAAGGCGTGTAAAATGGCACAAATATTTCAGCGACCGCATGGAAAAGTTCGCTGAGGAAAACATCCGCTTCCCGTATCTGTCCGTCATCCTAGACTCCTTATTAGGGGGATGGACAGATGAAGAAGTCTCAGGCAACTCCTTTTTCGTAGCCGCTGCTACCACCATAGCATCAACAGGGACACCCTTTGTCAAAAATTGTTTGTCTTGTGGTGCTGTGATGAATTTCGTGGGCCTTCGGGGAGTTGGTTCCACTGTGTCTGGGGCTGACCACGCCTTTCGAGCCAACACTGCTATCAGTGGATTGAAAGGCGGAGACACCCAGGAGGTGGAGGGGTGAGAACCAAATGCATCCAGATATATCGACTCATCCTCAGAAGGGTTAAGGGTAGTCCAGTTCCCCCTCTGCCTAAGCATCTCAAGGATGTCTGAGAAGGAGACATGTTCAGAGGGGGACCTCGGGGACCCTTCTGAATCCTCTAAGTTGGTATCTGAGGTGACAGACTCAGGAGAGTCAACATGCTTCCTCTTACATTTCCTCTTTCGAGGGGCTCCTCTGAACGATCAGGGGAGGCCTCGGAAGAGGAGGACGTGCCCACTGGGGTGACTGGAGCACTTGTTCTCCTCGCTTGGGGTCTGGAGGAGGGGCAGAGGCAGATGCAGGCACCATGAGGGGAGGAGCCGACAAGGCTGATCGTGGGGCTGACTGAAGAGCAAGCACACTCCTCATGACCGCGAAGGCACCCCTTCCCAGCAGAGAAGAAGGTTCATGTTCCGAAGAGACCGAAACCCTCCCCGGCACAGAGAGGGATGGCTCCGAGGCCGATGTAGGAGCCGAGCTCACCTGCGCCGAAGCTCCGAGAGGGAGAACGGGGTCGGACAAGGGTCTGATGCCACTCACCCCCTCGGAACTGACGAGAGAGTCTCAGCACCCAGATCCCTCCAAGGACATCGCCATGGAAGTGATCGGAGCCGAAGGAACCGAAAGGGTAGGTATTGGTGCCGACGGTTCCACGATCTGAACCCCAACCAGCTCCGGCTCCGATCTCAAGGGGTGAGTCGAAGGAGGAACTACTGTAGAGATGGGCAGAGCCGAACCCTGATGAGAGGGGCTGGATAGCATTTTAGCCAGGGCCTGCGATTTCAGAAGTCTGCTCACCACTCTCTCCAAGTCATGGTCAGACAGTCTCAAAGATCGAGAAGAGTGAGATCGGTGACTTCGCTCGGACTGTAACAGTGGTGACCCCAGAGCTGAGCAAATCGACTCTAGGGATGGGGACCTAGAATGCTTTTGGCTCCCTGAAGGTTCCAACACCTGGGTCGGAGCCGACTGAGAGGTAGGTACTTCGGTTCCGGCCGGAACTGAAGTCAAAGCAGACGCCATACCCGACGACACCTCTGAGCTGGAAGCCAATGGCTTCAATGGCTTGGAGGGTTTCCCTGGCTGAGTCTTAGCAGGTGACCCTTCAGGTTTCAGTAATCCTCTAAGGATTAACTTATTCCTATGCTCCTGCAGGACGCTTGGACTAAAGGCGTGACACACCGAACAAGAGTCCTGCAGGTGTAGGGTGCCTAAGCAGTAGACTCAAGAAGTGTGACCATCTGTCAGAGACATTTTCTGACAGCATGAATCACACTTCTTGAATCCCGATACCTTAGTATCTTTGGACATCCTGTAACAAGAAAAATCACAGGAAAAAAAGACCAACAGTACAACAGTAGGTAACAAGTATAAAGAACCATACACACAACAAAAAAACAGTTACCACACCTTAACAACACACACACACACTATGACTATAATATATATATATATATATATATATATATATATATATATATATATATATATATATATATACTAGAAAAAATAAGGTACTATTTCTACCTGAAAACACTACAAAGATATTTTATAGAACAAGGGTTAGCCTCTAATTAAAACAGCTACCTTGAAAAGAGAAAAGTGGGGGGAGGGGAAAAACTCTCTAACAGTAAAAACGAGTTTTCTAAGGGGATGGGATAGATCTAAACTACACAGGGACAGCAAGTACTAAACTACTATAATAAGAACTAAACGCTAACTTTTTACATGAAAAAATTTAAAATAAAACCTATCAAAAGACAAAAATACGACCTGAGCCAGCAAATGCAACCTCGTAGCAGAAGCGGCAAACGAGATCTGAAGATCTAGTGCCAGGCATTGTGGGATATGGGGAGGCCTTGAGCCAGTAAATAGCTCTCGAGCTTTAGAAGATGGCCGGCTCCGAACCCAACCAGCAAGTATGAAGGCGAGATAGACAACTTAACATTAATAATTTACACCGTGATATTCCAGATTACAACTGTGTAGCATTTACGTGGAGAACCAATAAGAAGAGATGCACAAAGTGGTTCCGTTCTGGGGAATGGCAGGAGGAGCTACAGCATAATGGCGGCTCTGGACCAGACTCCGAAGTATCCATGGTGTGGGAGAGCGATTTCGGTTATTATCCGATTTGCTAGCAGCTCAGGATCCCCAGTACATGAATCGGATATTTTGGAGGGGGCCAGAGAACTGATTATGGCAGCCACAGAAACAATAAGAGAACAACAATGGCTCCTGAATCAGTGGGTAGACAACCGCATGAGGGGCAGTCTTCCATGTATCACAGGTACAATCAAGTCAGGTGGAATTAATCATGGGACTAAACATTAAACAGTAAATAATCTTTTGGACAGTTTAAATGTTCTTAATGTTTATGATCAAAGTAAATATGTTATTAATCTATCTGGTTGTGTGCTTCGTGACAGGGGAATGTTAGTACTTAATCGAGGCCTGAAGTTCATACCTACTGTTATGCCGAGATTGCATGTGCTCAAAAATGATATGTTCTGTTTGATTAGAAAATTACGCCTAGCCAATTATTTTAAACACAATAGAGAATGTATAGATACTCAAGATGTGGAATATATTTCTACAGAGAATGTATCAGATGATAGTTTTTATTCCTGTATGTCGGATTTTGAAGATGAAATAGTGTATAATGCATATTTTAAGTTAGACACTTCTAAAATTGTGCAAAATAGTCAGTTGTTTCCACCATTTAGTCATGTTGGTATAGAACAGTTTTCTTCTATGACTGATTTTGCCTTAGAAATACTGTATAAGGATCAACAAAAATCTTGTCAGTTATAATTTAACAAAATTAGAATGGGAAGCATTACAGGGACTTAATAATAATCAACATCTTGTATTTAAACCAGCGGATAAGGGAAATAAGGTTATTATAATGCATTACACTCAGTATGCTAAAATATGTTATTAACATCTTGATGATAACAAAACTTATAAAAGTAGCAGTATGAAAGAATATGAGGAAGCTATGGGGAGGTATCTAGACTTACGGAATAAAGGAGTAAGATCAGGTTACTTTTCAAGTGATGATGTGAGATTTAAATTTAATGTACTGGAGTGTGAAATTGCCAAGTTCTACTGCCTGCCTAAGATCCATAAAAATATATACAATCCCCCTGGCCACCCTATTGTTTCAGCATGCAAATATTTTTTGAACAATATGGGTATTCTTCTGCATAGATTTTTGTTACCATTTCTTAATAAACTGTCATTTATTAAAGATAGTTATGATTTTTTAGGAAAAATAAAGTCTATTTATTGGTCACAAGAAATGTACTGGTTAACTGTTGACGCCAAAAGTCTGTATACTAGTATTGAACACAAACATGGAACTTAAGCTTTAAGAAGAATATTAGGTGATAGCTCTTTAACATTTTATATTATTGAATTAGTTGAATTTTGTTTGTTTAATAATTTTTTTGAGTTTGATGGCCATATATTCCATCAATTATGAGGCACTGCAATAGGGGCAGCTTTTGTCCCAATGTATGCAAATATTATGATGGGTTTGTTTGAAATGGACCATCTATATGGTTTAAAATTTTTTAAAGAGCATGTAACCCACTAGTATAGATATATAGATGATTTAATTTTTAATTGCAAAGGGGGTCAGGAGAAAGTTACTGGCTTCTTAGATGAACTTCAAAATAACGCATTTTGTTTAAAATTTGATGGTGTACAGTTAGGCAGATCAGTAATGTTTTTGGATATTTCTTTAACAGGGGAGTTAAATGGAAAAGTGGTGAGTAAAAGCCATTGGAAATTTGAGGATGGTATGCACTTTTTAGATGCAGATAGTTGTCATCCACCCCATTTGTTGAAATCTCTCCACTATGGGGAATTTCTCTGTGTGAAGCGATTATGTCATAACAGCCCTGACCTTGCTCAAGAACTTAATATAACAGCTGAGCTGTTTATTAGGAGGGGCTATTGTAAACAGAATGTATATGCTTTACTGAATAAAGTTATGGAGAATCCTCAGAATAAGAAAGGTGGGCCACATTTTCGGCGATCTACAAATAATATTGCTGAAACAGGTTCTAATCTTAGGAAAATCTATGTAGTTACCACCTATGATGTTTTATCAGGTAAAGTAAAGGAAATAATTAAACATATCTGGAATTTCCTACTTAGATTTAAAGAACTTTCATACCGTAAGGGGAAGAACATTAAAGATATTTTGGTACATGCTAGTTTCTGCACTCCTAGTTGCAGAATTAGTCAAACATTAAATGTAGTAGGCACATTTCTCTTTGGTAGGTGTATTATATGTAAATATGTATGTAGAACATTTAAATACATTAACGGGATTCCTTTTAAGGCAAATTGCAAATGTTCATCTAATACAGTAAAAGTTGTCTATACACTAAAGTGCCCTTGTGGCATGTTTTATGTGGGTGAAAGCAAGATGGCTTTCAAACTTAGAGTTCAAGAGCACATTAGAGACATTAAAATGTTAAACTTGAAAGCCCTCTTGCAATGCATTTTAAAAAGTATCATAACAAAAACCCAGAAGGTTTACAATGTGCTATATTAGAACACATCCCTGAGAGAAGATGTAATTTTGATGTTAAGAAAAAACTTTTGTACAAGGAAACTGTCTTTATATTGAAATATGGGACTTTAAGTCCAATAGGCATTAATGTAGAGTGTAATTAGTCTTTTTAACATAATTTAGGGTCAATTATGTAATTAGTGGATGATTGGTCTTGCTATATATGTTTGAGTATTTAGAACTGTTTTATTCTCCTTTGAAGGTTGCATGCCGAGGCGCTAGAGGTTTTATTAAACTTTTTCTACTTGGATCCTGTTTTTTCATTGTTTTTCCTGGCCATAGGATTACCCTGGCATTGTGCCACCTGACCTTAATTTCCAGTGCCTCTGTCGAGTAGAGCCACTAGAGTTATCACAGAGGTGAATTTTCTATTTCCCATCCACTCATCAAGATTTCTCTTGAAGAGGGTCAGCAAGGTGCTCTGCTTGACATGTATGGGAAATCTCTTCCATAGCATTGGCAAACTCTGGGTTATGAACCTGTTCCTCCAGAACGTTCTGTTGATTGTAGTAATGAGGTTGATGCCTCTGGAGCATGTGGTGTGGAGAGATTGGGGTTTCTTTAGATGTAGCATTTTTAACAGACCTGGGTTAGACATGGCTTTGTAAGTCAAGCAGAGATCGCCTCTAATTAGGCAATATGAGACAGAGAATAATTGGAGATGTTTGGGAGACATGCATATATCCTTCCATTGTTTCTTTGTCTATTGCTTATCCAGTCTCTCTTCCCAATCATTTCTAACCTCCTCTGATTAATGCTTCTGATGCAATATTTTATATGCTGTACTAAATTTTTTTTAATGGCAGCTTCTGTCCTAGATTCTACTAAAATCTCTTCCAATGCTTGCCTTTCATTTAGGACCCTCTATTTCTTTCTCTTTGCCTATATTCTGACATCAATCCTTGATAGGGAAGGCAAACTCTAACCTGCATTACAATAAAATTCTTGGCATCTTCCCATTCTATCATCTATCCCTCACTAGTTATTTGCTCCCAATACCTTGGTTCACACACACACACACACACACACACACACACACACACACACACACACACACACACACACACACACACACACACACACACACACACACACACACACACACACACACACACACACACACACACACACACACATATAGGGAACAAGATTCTTTTCAGCAGTTAATTCAATTGCTCTACAAACAGCAACAGCTTTTGAGAGGACAGGTCTGCTTCACTAAGTGGCCTATACTTAGTTTCACCATCTCTTATTTTATAGAGAATTTTACAAGATTCACATTTTTTGGTTCTGTTTTGCAGTCAAGTAACCTGAGTTATCTATTGTATTTCCAGGGGATTATATTCTTGTAGAGGAAAAAAAATGTCTAAAAATGTCAACGTCTATCTAAGCTAACAATAATTATTAAATACTTCCATAGGTGTTGTTACTTTTATCTATCTCTTCATTAAGAAAATTAAAAGGATTAAATATCTGTAAGACCCCCACACACACACACACACACACACCCAAGCAGCATACACAATGCAGTACAATAAGTCTTCTCAAGCATTCAGCTAATCCTCTTGCAGTGTGGAATAAAGTGCATTTCTAAATCCAAAAATTCCAATGTACTGCTAGACTTTTTAATAGGGCAAGCATTTTAGGAAAATGCATTTGGAACATATTTTCACTGAAAATTATTTTATGTAGGTCCAAACAAAGAGATTTTTTCTAACCAAATTTGTCTTCATTTCTGTAGATTCATCTCTTTGGTCCTAGCAAATATTTCTCAACTTTATGACATGCCATATTAAGAGATTTAATAAGCAACACAGAAAGTCTGAGGTGTAAGATATACAATGACTATATTAAAACAACATTCTCTGGAAAAAGCAGGATATCTCATGACATGTAAATTACTTAGCTATTTTATCACTGTTTATGCTATATGCCCATATGTATGAAGCATCACAAATTCAGGCTCTGTTCAATCAATTACTGACATTATTTGTGTATGTCTATGTGTGTGTGTTTGTGCCTGTGTGCATTTGTGTGTGCTTGCATGTCTGCCTGCCTGTACTTTTCTTCACTGAATTGTTTTCCCTCATGAAGTACTGTGAAAAATATAGTTTTATTTGGATCCAAAACTCGAAGGCATTTGCATTTCATCCCTCATTCTGAAATGTTACTGTTCAGTATCCCCCTATTTTATGCATAATTTAAAGCTAAGTGAGGATCATATTAACAGCAGATCTTTCAGAGACAAGTATTTCTGGAGTTTGTAATAACATAGAAGTAACCTGACTTAGCTGATTTCCATGATTCTAACATAAATCACTGACTTCCTGAAAGTTGGTGATACAAAATTCTGAATAAGAAAAAAGCCTGAATATCAAGAGTGTGAAAAACTCCTTTATTTATTTATTTTTTTTTCAGGAGGGCAAGCCCGCTGCATCCCCCAATGTGGGAGAACAAGCCCCCCCAGCATACCAACTTCAATGTCTCATCAACTTGAAGAAGAGAAAAATCTCCTTAAAAAGTGAATCATTGCTGGAGCACAAATAGAAATTGTACCAGCAATGATTTCCTATGTGAAAAAGTATTCAGCATTATAATATTCTTCATTTTTTCTGCACACTACTGATGCTCGAGTTCTACCTCAAGCATGTGTAGGGAACTTGATTTCCATACACTGGTAGACAGTTTCCTAAACGCACCCTTGAGATTGCTCAAACCTTTATTGACCTCCAGTTTGAAAGCATATAGATTTTGATTTTGCAATACTATTCATAGCTTATTTTAGCTCAAGCCTGCAGCAGAAATCATTTTCCATCTGGAGTGTGCCTAAATGAACTGTGAACATTGATATAGTTAAATATCCACTCTAATGTGTAACTGTATAGTGTAAGACAATCTGAAGTATGTAATGAGCATGACGTAGCATAGCTTATATTCTGAAAACGTCACTCCTGAAGATCGACTACCAGTGTTGGTACTCCCTGGAGTCTTAGAATGTGTCAATGAAAGTAGGCATTTCAACAGGTTTTAATAACATACACATAGTAAAGACAGTAATATTTTCTAGATGAGTTTGACAGGTCAAAAAAAAATCACTTCAGACAGTTCTTGAAAATGATAACATTACTTGCAAATTAATGCCCTGTTTGCAGTGTTCTTTAACATGCAAACACTCAGCAATATAGCAATTAATATGAAATATCAGTCTTATAAAGATCATGTTTAAGCCTGCCATGACTATTGCAGAGGTATAAGTTTGTCTACCCCTTATTATTCTGTTTTGGAAAGTGGATATTGAGATGAATAGACTAATTATTTTTTCTCTTAGGCACCTTTCTGACATATTAAGGGATTAATCCCCACATATACCTTTTGTGTTTGTCAGATCAGATAAAGCTTATAGCCAATGATGTCAGTAAGGAAGTTATTAGAATCAAAACTTTCCAAAAGAGAAAAAAAGACCTATCATAAATGAAATTTCTGTTCATCCAAATTAAGTGGATGTGCAGTAATTTATGTAGTGCAAAGCTGATTTCTACGTCTGTGAAATGTTTCCTCTTTTATGCCTTATGTGCAAAGTGATATTTAAGAAAAGCTGTACATGTAAAGCTAATAAAACAAGTCAAAGCAAATATTCTGAGAAAACAAGCACCATTATTTTTATGAATGTACGTGCCATATTTAACTTATACAAAGACCCAAAGTATTCCAGGACAGAATGAAGGGTGCTTAAAATAGTTGTATATCTTGTTTTATAGCTAGCATTGAAAACCAGGGCAACATGAGAAGATACAAGTTATTTTACAGTTTTCTTTTCTTTCAGGAATTTTAACTTTCCTGCAAAAAAATAAGACATAATAGGCATAACAGACAAATTAAACAGAACAATGACTAAATTGTGTGATAATTATGACAAAGAAGACTTTAGAGCTAAGATAATCTTCTTGGAGAGAGGATTAAATAAAATTTGCAAGAAAAGCTGCTTCCATAGTTTTATTTTTCAGTTTTGACATGTAAAACTCAAATGCGTCTGTTTTGTTTTAGCTTCAGAAATACTTTCTTAATAAATGGAATGCAGAGAGTAAGAAAACTGTCATTTTCTCTTTGAAAGGAGAAGCTGTTATTCATCCTGTAGGTCTTCTGTGGGGTTGTTAAAATACGCTTTATTGAGTACTATTCATGGAAAGGACTACTTTTGGATATTGAGAATGCTTTGTCTAGTTTTGAGTCATTGGTCCATGAGATTTTCTGGTCATTGTATCTTTGCTGAGAAACCGAGGTCTTCAGGAAGCTGGAATTCTTGTACATTTAGATTTATCTGTCAAAGCTTTAAGATCAGATGCATTGCTGCAATTATCATGCTCCTAAATGTTTGCTCAAATAAGAATTAACAATTAACAAATTGATACATATGTAGGTAAGTAACAGGCATTTAGCCTGCAGTCTATTATATATATAGGGAAACATCCCTGTTCTATAGGTATCTCCAGGCTGGAGGAAGAGTAAAACAGACCAAGAGAGAATCTGAAGCTGCCTGTACAATTGTCTAGATTTACCCTGAAGTTTACAAGGGTGCTGCTCTGTTTGATATGTAGTTGAAGTTTTTTTTTTTTTGTTACCTGGTCTACTAGCTTGTGTCCTCCCCCTCCCATCTGGACGTACTCCAGTATTTTTGTGGCCATTGGTGGATCTCAAGGGTGTTCTGAAGGCTTGGCTATCTCTACTTCCATCCTGGGATTGGGTTTCTTTATTTTCCCTACCCACATCCCTGCCCTGCCTCTCACGCTTGCCTTGTACATTTGAGGGCATCTCCCCTCTTTCAACCACACCTCTTCTAAGCAGTGAATGCCCTGCCACCTGGGACAGACATGCTCATCCCTCCCAGCCACTGCATCAGTCACCAAATCTACTAATTGAACCCAAGCCAAATGAGCCATAGTTAGGGCTTTAACAGCACCACAATGGCTTGAAATGTAGAGGAAGTTTCTTCCAGAGGTGAGGGATGTGTTAGAATTCAAATCCTTGATGCTAATGTGTCTCATTTATTTATCAGCGAAGGTTTTCTTTCATTAACTGATATCATTGGTTCTCCAAAGGTATAAGACATCAATGAGGGTTGCAAAAAGCTAGGTACAGATCTTTACAGATGATTCTATAAGAGACTGAGTACAGAGACAGTGTTAACAGTCTGTCCTGATAACTAAGATTTTTAAACCCTCTTATCTTCTTAGTTATGAATTTCTGAGGTCTTTCAGGATGATGGTTAGCTTTAGATAATTGCATGCCAAAAGGTACATTGCATTCAATAAAGGGCCTGATGAGATATGAGTAAAATGGAATAGAGATTTTTTTGGATTATTGGAGATACCTTTGGAAATTAGATGAGCCAGACAGAAGACTTTCCAAACTACTGCAAAGACATGATAGTCAAATGTCAAGGAATTATCAACAAGAGTGCCCACATCCCTTATAAGAATGTCAGATTAGAGGGGTGTGGCACCTATATGATATGTGAAAATGATTTGTTTAACAGAATGCACTATACTACACTTCTATACATTTAGCTTGAGACCTTTTCTACTGCACCAATTGTTAACATGGTCTAATCCATGTTGGTGCAATTGTGAGTCATTGGTAGAATGGATAACATCATCCAATTTACTGTCATCTGCTAATTTAGGTAACCATAGACCAAGAATGTTAGTCTAGAGGTCTGATAAGTACAGGTCATATAGGAAAAGGTTTAAGACTGAGCCCTGTGGTACACCACTGGTAACATGTCTGCATTCAGAAGTGGCAATTGTGCCCATACGGGTTCTATCAGACAGCTAGTTAGCTATCCACCTAATAACATAAGGATTTACACTGAAAATTATAATACCGTCAACAATACATGCATAGCATCAAAGGCTTTGACTAGGCCAATGTATGCTGTAAGTACTGCTTAACCACTAATCCACTGCTTTGGTTACTTTTTTAAAGGGATTAATGCAGTTAAAGAGCAAAGATCTTCCTTTGATAAAGCTTAATTGATGGGGGTCCAGAGTTAATACATTTTCAATGTCCAGATAATGAGGACTGAGATAATATACTACACAGCTTTACATATGAGGCTGGTAAGTCTAGTAAGTCTAAAGTAACTTGGGTTCATGACTGGGCCACCCTTGTGTAATGGTGGTACAATGAGTATCCAAATGGATGGAAGCAAGAAACAACGATAAATCCACAGCAATACTTTTATTGTTTTAAGAGCTTTCTTCAGCCTTAAGCCTCAGACTTCATCAGAAATCAGGTTTCTGATGAAGTCTGAGGCTTAAGGCTGACGAAAGCACTTAAAACAATAAATGTATTGCTGTGGATTTATCGTTGTTTCTTGCTTCCATACATTTGGATAGTTTTTGTTTTTTTATGTTTACTGCTAGTACAAGGAGTGTTTCCAGACTTCAGGAGTGAAACCAGTAGGAGGCTTAGATTAGAGAGTTTAAGTAGGGGCTTAGATAGGTGGTATTTGGCCTGATTATCAGGTAATCTCATAAATTAGTTGTGTTAAATTTACACTGAACTTGTCATTTAGGATATCCTTTGGTTCAAAATGTTCAATTTTATTGTGGACTACCTTCAAGCATTGCTGGGTACAATTTCTTTACTTTCTGACATAGATAAAGAAAGATTTGTTGCTCTTCTGGTTTTAGCTCATATACAGCTTTACTAGCTTGCTTAAGTGTGCTCTTAAGGGAGATAGAATGAAATCTCTTAAAAGCATTTAACTTTTTATTTATCTTATACCATTTACTTATACAAGTGTTCCAACATAGGGTGTTTGTTTTTAAATTTTGCATTATATTTGGTGGAGATAGAGACTGCCTTATCAACAAAGCAATTTAAGCTCGTGTATACGTCCAAGGCATAGGTAGCAGCTTGTTTATCTAGCAATGGTATCCATTGCAGGTGGAGGAGGATTACGGTGGGATATATTTAGGTCATCAAGTAACTGGAGAAGGTTTGCTTGAACTATCTGCTGGTGTTAGCTGTTCTTCACCGAACAGAGAGTAAAGGCAAAAAAGAGTTTATATTTATCCATACTGTCCACATATGTTTAGTTCGGATATTTTATGAGATCTGTAAATAAATTCTAGATGCCTTAGTGCATCCGAGACTGAGTTTTCACTATCAAACCATGATTTCAGTCATGTGTAAAAATACATTTGGATGTAATGGGAAATAGGTCTGTTTAGCTAGAAACAAGAAAAAAGGGTTGGATCATTATAATTTAAATTCAATAAAACACACTTTTTAAGAGGAACACATTGAAATCTTACAAACACTGATCTGAACTGGTTATCTTATCCTTTTTCATGTGATGTAACATGCCAAGCAATGTTCTTTTAATGGTGCTTTAGAGCCCTCTGATACTCTACTGCAGAAGTTGTTTTCACCTTCATCTATAATATATTCCTGATTTTGTCACCCTTCCCCTTGTGCAAAAATAGTTTGTATTGCACCGAGTTTATGAATGTACCCAAAAAATGAATGGATTGGAATTTGATGGAAATGATTTTTTCTAAGCTCATGACCGTACCCATAATGTAAAATGTCTGAATCACTAGACAGCAAATGGGTCTGAGTAGCTGAGTAGAGTCTAATCACAGGATGCAGCCATCATATGAAAGTCTTTGATATTATGACAGCCAAACTTAAAGTCATACATTTGTTACATATTCTTGTTACAGGTGAAAAAAAAAACAGTGAAAGTGCAGTGAACTGAAAGTTTTGATATTCTGCAATAATTCAAATAAATTTCATATGATAAGGGCTACTGCAATGTGGTGATAGGCATCTTCCACATTGAATGAAAATGTGCAACTAGGCATATTCCACATAAACTCAGATCATTTATATTTCTCATGAAATTGTTAAGAAAAGAATTGATATCAGTTAGAATGTATATTTCTGCAAAAACGTGTTCTGGGCTGTTACGTCTGAAATATACTGAAGCAAGTCCTTTTCTTAATATTTGTTGACTGTGAAAGTCTGACTCGGATGGAGCCTTTTTTCAGTAGAGGCTTGGGGATAAATTCTCCAGATGCATGTCTTTGGAATGTGGGAAAAAAATCCAAATGAATACAAAAAGGACTTGTAGACTTTACACAGCAGGCAACCCCTACTGAGAATTAAACTGGAGAACCTTTTGCTTTCAGGCAACAACATTAACCACTGCACCACTGTGCCACCCAGCCCATAGCCTTGACTAGAAACTTGATAATTAACATGATATAGCAGCATGCTATGTTGCCTTTCTATACTTTTTTATAAAAGTTTCTGAAACCTGTCTCAGTCTAGAGGCAATGGAACTTTCTGAGTTTTCTAGCATGAAGTGCAAAGCTGGAGTCTTTTTGAATTACAATACATATATCAGAATAGCTATTTCTAAAACTATTTTTCTTTGAACAGCTATGTCCACTAGTAGTAAGAAGTGAAATATTTATCTACTGGAAGCACTTAATGCATATAAGATCTTTAATAGTGACAAATCATCTGAAAAAAATGCTTCAAGTTTAAACTGCTTATTTCATGAAGAAGTCATTTAAGTGGCTTCAGGATTATTTGGCATGATCCTTCCCTTTATGGATATTTCATACAATTATCTTTTTAGAAGAACAAAGTTTCCTAGAACAAGATTCTCTGGGAATATGAACCATTTTGAATTTGTCTTTGGCTTCGTTGCCTTCCTGATGTCAGGTAAACTTCAGGAGTCATATTATAAAATAAAGTATTAGGGTTAAGAGGGAGATTTATTTAAAGGCCGTCTTTGCATTCCCTGGAAAATAAGGTTGTGTCACCCAAACACAGAACTTCAGAATCTCTGAGATGCAGCAGAATTTCATTCTGTATTGTGCATGTCAAGATGATATGATATTTTGTTCACCGCACATGTTTTTCTTTGTATGTTTGCTTGTGTGTGGTGATTTCCTTTCTGCACATATCCTGACAATGTATCTGTTATCTGTACAAGCATTGCTCTTACTGTCAGACTAGAGGAGATAAATGATTTCTGCCACAGAAGAACATGATGCACAACTGAGTCTCCTTTATTATTTCTCTGTTCTCCTATGAGGAGTTGAATGCTCCACCATCAGTGACCTGAGGTTGGCAGTCCTGATGATTTTAAGGCAGTTTATCTAAAGGGTGGCTGAGGTGTAGGATATGAGTGCTGACCTACTAATGATCATCTTAGCAAAAGGGGACAAAAAATGAAGTAAAATAAAATATAATAAAAGTACAGCCTTTCCATTTGAGATTATAGATATTATAAGAATGCTGCTCAATATCTATAACATTTACAGAAGCTGTAATGCAACATTTGTCACGAGGCTCGGTGACAACGCTGCCAAACATTATGTATCACAATGGCAACTATATGTTGTACCTCTAATTTCTGTTTCTTTTTAAGTGAAGTGAATTTTTCATCAAATTTAAGTATCTGAAGAATATGTGTATAGTGGGCAGACTATCAGGTTAATGGTGCACATGGACAAAGCTTTGACTGCAGTCCTGATAACTGAGATTCAGATAGCTGCAACAGTGCTGCGTGTGCTTACTGGGCAGGAGAAAAGAAGGGGTTGTGCCTTTGCATCATTCTATGGGGTGGGGTGCTCCATTCCGGGGATGTGTACATTCCATAGTGATTCCCTTGCTGGAGACTAGAAAAATGACTGAGGAATCTATTACAAAGTAAAAGTTTATACAAGATCACCTCCAGGCTTGCATCCCTCAGAATATTTAGTGATGGCCCTGCACTATGCCCATTACATGCCTCTTCAAGGAATGTTAATTTGGAATGCATGTAGAGTTAGGGCATACTGCAAACATTTCCAACCTACTGTGAATAATGGCCCTGCCTCTGGCACTCTTCTTTTAACACTGAAGGCAGCTAATAAGCTGGAGGACTCTTACAGGTACCTGGAAAGGATGAACCTGATAGGTTAGTCATGGGCACATGGTTATATAGCAGAGTGTGACATCAAAATAATACATCTGCATGACAAACATAAAATAGTTTGAGATTGACATAATTTATGGGTAAAGCTACTGTAATCTTCAACATTAAATATAATTAAAATGTTTGTGATAAGGGGTTTCCAGGGCATTTGAATTATTATAAAAATGTTTCATTTTAATTTAATTATTTCAGCCATCTTTGGTGGGCTCTTAGAAAGGCTGTTTATATTCATTCTGTTACTAGCTCAGAGTTTTGCTTCTGCAGTCATCCATGAACCATTCAAGTAATTTTGATCTTTATGTTACTATAATACAATTTTTTTAGAAGGCAAAACGTATAACTGTGGATACTGAGCCTTAAAAACTTTCTCTAATGGTATGTTTTACATTCAGGTAAATTCACTTTTGTATTTTTTTTTCTTTCAGTTCCCTGCTATGTTGTTTTCAAATTAACACTGGAAAACATGCAAAAATAATGTCAGAATCTGACTTTTAGAAATTAGCCTCAGAGTTTTGTGCATTGAGGTAAACCATGGCAAGATAACTATTTTGACATGTTTGCTTTTTATGTACTAATAGAAAGTAATATATCCATTACTTTCACTACTGTTATGTGATTTCCACATTCCCCAGTGTACTCACAATTTCTGTGTTCTATGAATGGTGTGTGTGTGGTATAAAAGTACCCACTACTCTACTATTATAATCTAATAAAATGAAAAGTATTTTTACCAATTTGACAATTTCTTTCGACTTTTTTTGTTTTGTAAGCAAGTGCAAGTCTAAGGAAACCTGTACATACAACTAGCAATTACTTGAGGGAGGTAGGGAAAGTTTATTTAGTAACAGGACTGCAGCACTGATATAAACTGCTACCTATTTTCAATGTCATTGTTTTATTTTTTTTTACTTAAATGGAAAGCTTCCCATGGTATAATACCTGTACAGTTTGTTGCTTTTCCTTTTTGGGTTGGAGTGGGTGCCTTTCTTTGTACATAAATATATACAAATATACAGGTGTATAAAGTTTACATTTTTAATCACACTTTTGTGTTATTAGATTCCTTGTTGGGGGTTAGAGGCGATGCACTTCAGTTACATACATGTATGCAAATATACATATGTATATGCTTTAACTTTTTTATTATTACACTATTTGTGTTACTGTGGGGTGAAGCATTTTAATGCATGGCAAGGTTTAGCAGTATAATTACTTAATTAAAATTAATTAAATTAAAACTTTCATTTTTCCTTTTCCCCCATTTCACATAAAGTATATGTACATTTTTCTAAACTATAATAACGGTATTAATGATATAGTAACTGCAAGGCAGAATCAAGTTCATTTGACTACTTACATCCTGCAAATATATACAAAAGATGTAGCACATGTCGGTGGGACCGAGTAGTTTTACTGCCTAACTTATGTCACTTATGTTCCTGCATTCAGCACCCATAATTGCAACTCACCCTAGAGTAGCCAAAGTCATGCACACTTGTGCTATGGTGTAATTCATAGAACTCAGTCTGGCAGAGTTTCATTTGCAAAATATGTTTCTAAATCATCCCCCATTTACACCAATAGGCCTGTGTCTGCTATTTTCAGCAGAGCTAATCCACAGTCATCATCAACAATCTTTTTTTTTTTATATAAATATTTGAAGTACATACTGAAAGTAATTATTAACCAAAGGTTTAAACAGAATTTAGTAGTGCAGCACAACAATTTACAAAAAAAAAAAGATCTACTGGCAAGAAGCATTTATTTACCAGTAGGACATGAACGATAATAGTATTTTACAGCCTTATGAATGACAATATTGAAAATGCGGAAGATACCATTTTTATTGCTGCCTGATTGCAATGGTTACAGAAAAGTGGGGCAGAAGCACAGAGTGATCATGCTGTACCTAAAAATAGCCAGAAACACAACATAACATTCAGCACCTATACATAAAATATGTCACAGTTAGGTAAAGTTTACATACATGTGCCGAGTGTCATTGAACTGCAATGATTACAGAGAATTGAAGTGCTCTGCAGAAACACCCAGAGCATTTTGGTGGCAATGTAATCATAAAATAAATTTGAAAGAAAATGAGGCAAAAAGTGAGAAGGAAAATATTTCACTTAACATTGTTGAATGCAATAAAGTCATGCAAAAATGTGTAACAGAAACCACATTTTATGAATAGAGTATTTTTCCTGAATCTGTGGTGTGTCAGTATGATAACTAGGTCAGAGGTTATACTAACTGCTTTCAGTTTCTCTGTGAGAATTCTGTGAGATGAAGCTTTTGAAGTAGTTCATGGACACTGTGCATGAGACAGCCCACATCCCAGATTGTCTCCCTTAACATTTTGGTGGGAAACTTATTAAAACTTGTGGCAAACATTCATTTTGTCAATAGAGTAAAATATTGTATTCACAGAAATTATTATAAATCATATTGGATAGTTATGCAGATTCTCAGAAACACTTGCATTATTATATAAAAAAAAAAAAGCCATCACACTCACACACACACATACACATACACACACACACACACACACACACACACACACACACACACACACACACACACACACACACACACACACACATATATATATATATGATCTCACTGAGTTGTGTCTTTGTTGAGCACTATCCTACTTGCTGTCCCTAGAATAAATCTGTCTGCTTTATACAAAATAATGCACAGCAAACACGTTTTAGTAACCAGATTTTACAATCATGCTAACCTACTGCTTTAAAATATATCACATGACATTTCTTCCAGAATAGAGTTATAAGATTATTTATGCTTGTCAATCAGATGAATTAAATGAGTTATAGTAAAGTATATGTTTGGAACACAAATTTTTAACACAGATTATTATGCTGCTGTTAAGTAGATTTTCAAAAACATTTAAATAAATGTTTCATTTTCTATGCCTTCTAAAATAAGACATTTACTTACTGCAAGAAACTACATCATTTAGACTCATTATAACTGGCATATTTTATGAATAGAGTATTTTTCCTGAATCTGTGGTGTGTCAGTGTGATAACTATGTCAAAGGTTATACTAACTGCTTTCAGTTTCTCTGTGAGAATTCTGTGAGTTGAAGCTTTTGAAGTAGTTCATGAACACTGTGCATGAGACAGCCCACATCTCAGATTGTCTCTCTTAACATTTTGGCGGAAACTTATTAAAACTAGTGACAAACATTCATTTAGTAGTGTAAATGCATGTAAACATGACAAAACCTTCACAATGTATTCCACAGACCATTACAGCCTCTTACTTCTTTTCAGAAAGAGAAACAAATTGAATCACAGATTGCCATTAAATCTTCAGATATTTTGACTGGTTATGAAACAAAACATTATAACTGACATATTTTATGAATAGAGTATTTTCCTGAATCTGTGGTGTGTCAGTGTGATAACTATGTCAAAGGTTATACTAACTGCTTTCAGTTTCTCTGTGAGAATTCTGTGAGCTGAAGCTTCTGAAGTAACTCATGAACACTGTGCATGAGACAGCCCACATCTCAGATTGTCTCTCTTAACATTTTGGTGGAAACTTATTAAAAACTAGTGACAAACATTCATTTAGCAGTGTAAATGCATCTAAACATGACAAAACCTTCACAATGTATTCCACAGATCATTACAGCCTCTATGTAAGTGAAATTAAGCCCAAAATTACCAACAAGCAATAAAACTCAACATTCTTCTCCCAACTACAAATCCTATTATTCACTGTGCCCACACAATCAAAAGCATTTCTATATATTAATAAAGAAAAGAAAAAGAGAGTAGAAAATAAAAGGGAGTGAGGCAGAAATAAAAAAATGTAAGAGAAAGCTGTAAGAAGTATATACAATGGAATGTTACTTATTGTTTATATTAATAGACTTAAAAATAAAACATATTATTTACTCTTATTTAGTTCTGATTATTATTAGTTAAAGCATAACATATTATTTACAAACAGGCATAAGCAGTATAATCAAGAAAGTATAATTAGAAATAGCATTTGAAGAACTTATAAAAACTTTTACAAGGAATAAATATGTTATTATTCTATTAATGATATTTTCATTACTGTTCTCTCCCTGCCCTCCCCCACCCTTTACCCACTACATAATCTAAATAGAATGTCATTATTTAAACAAAGAAAATAATAAAAGGAGAAGGAAAAAAAAGGTAAAGATAAAAAAATGTATCAAATTACTAACCTTACTTCTTTTCAGAAAGAGAAACCAATTGAATCACAGCTTGCCATTAAATCTTCAGGTATTTTGACTGGTTATGAAACAAAACATTTCTTTGCACATAGAGAATAACTTTGATTAAATATTTTCCAAAATATTTGTGGCTTTCTGGAAATGCAGGAACTATATTCAAAAAGATTAATAATGAACTAAAATGATGAGAGAGAAAATAACATATAACAAATCATTTGTTTTTAGTCTCTTCTTCTTCTCTGAAGTCTTCCACGAAGCTTCAGTTGCCAATCTCTTTAATGAAGAACTAGCCCATTCCATTTCTTCTATTTTATCCAAAATCCTTTTTTCTTTGACAAACAGTAAAGCAGAGGCTAAATCATCGAAAACCTTAGGACCATCAGGAAGGAAGATTTTAAGCTTGGCAGGAAACAGAAGGTATGTTTTAAACTGTGCTTTTTTAAGCTCCCTTATTAGTGGCAGAAAAACTTTTCTTTTAGCTATTACCATGGAAGAATAGTCATTGTCAAAACGCACAGTTGTCTCATTAATCTTAACAGGAGCTTTAGCCCAAGCAGATTTAAGAACCATCTCTTTATCAAAAGATGATATAAATCTAATTATAACTGATCTAGGATATTTTTTGTTAGAGTTAGTATTAGCTATAGATCTATGTGCTCTTTCGATACCAAAAGAGAATGCTTCTGGTAAGTCTAAAGTTTTAGGGAGCCAAGTTGTTAAAAAAGAAGTAATATTGTTACCTTCAATATTTTCTGGCAGTCCAAAAATCCTAATGTTATTGCGCCTAGATCTATTTTCCAGGTCATCCAGCTTTGTTTGTAAATGTGTATTTTGTTTCAGCAGAAACTCAATGTTGATTTGCTCTTCTTGGATTCTATTTTCCATGTCATTCACAGCTTCTTCTATGCCTGTCATCTGGTTCTTCTGTTGTTGCAAGTCTGTATGTAACAGGTCTATTTGTTTTGTAGTTTTTTCTATGAAGGTGTCTATTTTAGTATCCATTTTATCAGTAAGTTGCTGGATTATAATTATCAGAGACTGAAGTTCTTTCTTGATGCTGGAGTCTTGAGAATTTGTCTTGCTGGAACTCATTTCAGACTGATAAACTGACAGGAAAATTTCCACAGTGATTTCTGACAGGAATATTGTTAAGATTTCCTTTCTTTTTTAGATATAGTTCAAGAACTATATAAAACAAACGTATTTAGAAAGAAAATTACTTCAAAAATTAATTTTTTAAGTAATTAATTCCTGTCAGTGTAATGAAATTGGTGGAGCTGAAGAAATCTGCTGCTATCCTGTGTTCATCCTTGGCCACGCCCCCGCAAAATCGATCATTTATATTTCTCATGAAATTGTTAAATAAGAAAAGAATTGATATCAGTTAGAATGTATATCTCTGCAAAAACGTGTTCTGGGCTGTTACGTCTGAAATATACTGAAGCAAGTCCTTTTCTTAATATTTGTTGACTGTGAAAGTCTGACTCGGATGGAGCCTTTTTTTCAGTAGAGGCTTGGGGAGAAATTCTCCAGATGCATGTCTTTGGAATGTGGGAAAAAAATCCAAATGAATACAAAAAGGACTTGTAGACTTTACACAGCAGGCACCCCCTACTGAGAATTAAATTGGAGAACCTTTTGCTTTCAGGCAACAACATTAACCACTGCACCAATGTGCCACCCAGCCCATAGCCTTGACTAGAAACTTGATAATTAACATGATATAGCAGCATGCTATGTTGCCTTTTTATACTTTTTTATAAAAGTTTATGAAACCTGTCTCAGTCTAGAGGCAATGGAACTTTCTGAGTTTTCTAGCATGAAGTGCAAAGCTGGAGTCTTTTTGAATTACAATACATATATCAGAATAGCTATTTCTAAAACTATTTTTCTTTGAACAGCTATTTCCACTAGTAGTAAGAAGTGAAATATTTATCTACTGGAAGCACTTAATGCATATAAGATCTTTAATAGTAACAAATCATCTGAAAAAAATGCTTCAAGTTTAAACTGCTTATTTCATGAAGAAGTCATTTAAGTGGCTTCAGGATTATTTGGCATGATCCTTCCCTTTATGGATATTTCATACAGTTATCTTTTTAGAAGAACAAAGTTTCCTAGAACAAGATTCTCTGGGAATATGAACCATTTTGAATTTGTCTTTGGCTTCGTTGCCTTCCTGATGTCAGGTAAACTTCAGGAGTCATATTATAAAATAAAGTATTAGGGTTAAGAGGGAGATTTATTTAAAGGCCGTCTTTGCATTCCCTGGAAAATAAGGTTGTGTCACCCAAACACAGAACTTCAGAATCTCTGAGATGCAGCAGAATTTCATTCTGTATTGTGCATGTCAAGATTATATGATATTTTGTTCACCGCACATGTTTTTCTTTGTATGTTTGCTTGTGTGTGGTGATTTCCTTTCTGCACATATCCTGACAATGTATCTGTTATCTGTACAAGCATTGCTCTTACTGTCAGACTAGAGGAGATAAATGATTTCTGCCACAGAAGAACATGATGCACAACTGAGTCTCCTTTATTATTTCTCTGTTCTCCTATGGGGAGTTGAATGCTCCACCATCAGTGACCTGAGGTTGGCAGTCCTGATGATTTTAAGGCAGTTTATCTAAAGGGTGGCTGAGAGCTGACCTACTAATGATCATCTTAGCAAAAGGGGACAAAAAAATGAAGTAAAATAAAATATAATAAAAGTACAGCCTTTCCATTTGAGATTATAGATATTATAAGAATGCTGCTCAATATCTATAACATTTACAGAAGCTGTAATGCAACATTTGTCACGAGGCTCAGTGACAACGCTGCCAAACATTATGTATCACAATGGCAACTATATGTTGTACCTCTAATTTCTGTTTCTTTTTAAGTGAAGTGAATTTTTCATCAAATTTAAGTATCTGAAGAATATGTGTATAGTGGGCAGACTATCAGGTTAATGGTGCACATGGACAAAGCTTTGACTGCAGTCCTGATAACTGAGATTCAGATAGCTGCAACAGTGCTGCGTGTGCTTACTGGGCAGGAGAAAAGAAGGGGTTGTGCCTTTGCATCATTCTATGGGGTGGGGTGCTCCATTCCGGGGATGTGTACATTCCATATTGATTCCCTTGCTGGAGACTAGAAAATGACTGAGGAATCTATTACAAAGTAAAAGTTTATACAAGATCACCTCCAGGCTTGCATCCCTCAGAATATTTAGTGATGGCCCTGCACTATGCCCATTACATGCCTCTTCAAGGAATGTTAATTTGGAATGCATGTAGAGTTAGGGCATACTGCAAACATTTCCAACCTACTGTGAATAATGGCCCTGCCTCTGGCACTCTTCTTTTAACACTGAAGGCAGCTAATAAGCTGGAGGACTCTTACAGGTACCTGGAAAGGATGAACCTGATAGGTTAGTCATGGGCACATGGTTATATAGCAGAGTGTGACATCAAAATAATACATCTGCATGACAAACATAAAATAGTTTGAGACTGACATAATTTATGGGTAAAGCTACTACAATCTTCAACATTAAATATAATTAAAATGTTTGTGATAAGAGGTTTCCAGGGCATTTGAATTATTATAAAAATGTTTCATTTTAATTTAATTATTTCAGCCATCTTTGGTGGGCTCTTAGAAAGGCTGTTTATATTCATTCTGTTACTAGCTCAGAGTTTTGCTTCTGCAGTCATCCATGAACCATTCAAGTATTTTTGATCTTTATGTTACTATAATACAAATTTTTTAGAAGGCAAAACATATAACTGTGGATACTGAGCCTTAAAAACTTTCTCTAAGTATGTTTTACATTCAGGTAAATTCACTTTTGTATTTTTTTTCTTTCAGTTCCCTGCTATGTTGTTTTCAAATTAACACTGGAAAACATGCAAAAATAATGTCAGAATCTGACTTTTAGAAATTAGCCTCAGAGTTTTGTGCATTGAGGTAAACCATGGCAAGATAACTATTTTGACATGTTTGCTTTTTATGTACTAATAGAAAGTAATATATCCATTACTTTCACTACTGTTATGTGATTTCCACATTCCCCAGTGTACTCACAATTTCTGTGTTCTATGAATGGTGTGTGTGGTATAAAAGTACCCACTACTCTACTATTATAATCTAATAAAATGAAAAGTATTTTTACCAATTTGACAATTTCTTTCGACTTTTTTTGTTTTGTAAGCAAGTGCAAGTCTAAGGAAACCTGTACATACAACTAGCAATTACTTGAGGGAGGTAGGGAAAGTTTATTTAGTAACAGGACTGCAGCACTGATATAAACTGCTACCTATTTTCAATGTCATTGTTTTATTTTTTTTTACTTAAATGGAAAGCTTCCCATGGTATAATACCTGTACAGTTTGTTGCTTTTCCTTTTTGGGTTGGAGTGGGTGCCTTTCTTTGTACATAAATATATACAAATATACAGGTGTATAAAGTTTACATTTTTAATCACACTTTTGTGTTATTAGATTCCTTGTTGGGGGTTAGAGGCGATGCACTTCAGTTACATACATGTATGCAAATATACATATGTATATGCTTTAACTTTTTTATTATTACACTATTTGTGTTACTGTGGGATGAAGCATTTTAATGCATGGCAAGGTTTAGCAGTATAATTACTTAATTAAAATTAATTAAATTAAAACTTTCATTTTTCCTTTTCCCCCATTTCACATAAACTATATGTACATTTTTCTAAACTATAATAACGGTATTAATGATATAGTAACTGCAAGGCAGAATCAAGTTAATTTGACTACTTACATCCTCCAAATATATACAAAAGATGTAGCACATGTCGGTGGGACCGAGTAGTTTTACTGCCTACCTTATGTCACTTATGTTCCTGCATTCAGCACCCATAATTGCAACTCACCGTAGAGTAGCCAAAGTCATGCACACTGGTGCTATGGTGTAATTCATAGAACTCAGTCTGGCAGAGTTTCATTTGCAAAATATGTTTCTAAATCATCCCCCATTTACACCAATAGACCTGTGTCTGCTATTTTCAACAGAGCTAATCCACAGTCATCAACAATCTTTTTTTTATATATATAAATATTTGAAGTACATACTGAAAGTAATTATTAACCAAAGGTTTAAACAGAATTTAGTAGTGCAGCACAACAATTTACAAAAAAAAAAAGATCTACTGGCAAGAAGCATTTATTTACCAGTAGGACATGAATGATAATAGTATTTTACAGCCTTATGAATGACAATATTGAAAATGCGGAAGATACCATTTTTATTGCTGCCTGAATGCAATGGTTACAGAAAAGTGGGGCAGAAGCACAGAGTGATCATGCTGTACCTAAAAATACCCAGAAACACAGCATAACATTCAGCACCTATGCATAAAATATGTCACAGTTAAGTAAAGTTTATGTACATCTGCCGAGTGTCATTGAACTGCAATGATTACAGAGAATTGAAGTGCTCTGCAGAAACACCCAGAGCATTTTGGTGACAATGTAATCATAAAATAAATTTGAAAGAAAATGAGGCAAAAAGTGAGAAGGAAAATATTTCACTTAACATTGTTGAATGCCATAAAGTCATGCAAAAATGTGTAACAGAAACCACAGTCAATATACTTATATAATTTGTACTAGTAGATTACTAGATTACTGGTAAAGTGCAGGTGTCATGTGTGGGGATTGGGTTAACTGTGGGACAAAATATATGCTTTCTGGTTCCAGCACACTGCAAAAGCAGGGATCAAGGTAACAGAAAGACAACTATAATCCGTAGCAGAAAAACATCTTCATGGATGTTCTGAGGATATCTATGGGAAATGTCTATTTGACAAAATGAGGGCCAAAACAGGCAGAGGGAGCTAATGCATTGAATGAAGTAGTGGCTGACATTAATGCAGTAGGGAGAAAACACCGCACATTGCCCCAGTGTAAGAAACGAGCAAATAATCTAGTGGGATATGCAAGAACCAAAGTAATTGCCCATAGAAGTACCTTCCACTCTCCAAGCATTATCACCTGATGAGGTCTGCCTTCTCTACATAAGTGGTGTAAACTTTGATGCAAATGAGGATGCCACTGGAATCATCAGAGGTGATTTGGACACTAGTACCTTTGAGACCACTGCAACAGCAACAGTCATACAATGTGCAAGGTTAGCGCATAGCAAATGGCAACACTTTATGCAAATGACTTACCCCAGGATTTAATAAACTCCATGTAGGCATCGTGTAGAGCCTACATGGAATGTATCCATGTACACAGCCATGGTTCCCCCCTAGGCAGCGTACCATCCATACATATTAATGATGGTGCACTGCTGAGGGAGAGCCAAGGAACATGGATAATGAATCAGTGTTGTCTGTTTGTTTGTTTGGTTGGTTGTTTTTTTTTTTTTAAATGCATGTCTGCATGGTGTAGAGCGCAGCAATGTCAAGCTCTGTTCACATGTAGACAGCTGACACCTGCCAGAAATATAAGAATAGAAAGAGGATGTAATTAATAAGCATAATGACATTTTACATGTTTTTTATTTAATGTTTGTGTGGCACGGTGTGGAAAGCGGAGCTCATACATATGTGGCAGACACCTGCTAGACATCTAAACATAGAAACTGGATGTAATTAATTATTTATTTTTTGGTGTGTTTAAGCATGTTTGCATGGTGTGGTGTGGTACTCAGCACAGCTAATAGGAAGCTCTGTGGTATATGTGAAGGTATACTAGATTTCTTAATATCCATGTAGCTAAATGGATAGAGTTATGACTGTATGTGTAGTAGGTCAAGGGTTCAAATACATGGAAGTCAGAACTTGTCTGTATTTTTGTTGCACACATTATGGACAAAATTTTAAAATATGGCTCTGCTGAGCTATGTGCAACTGTGCTCAAACCTGCTAAGCACTGTATAAACATGGTAATGGCTGTCAATGTTTGTGTGGTGCTCAGCATCACTAAAACCACGATTGTGGATGTTTGCTGACTATTCAGCTCTCTTTGGCTGGTTTGTGCACTGCTAAGCAACGTGGCACTTATTTGAATGTTGCCCATTGACGTGTAAGGGCAGGAAAACAGCCTATATAAAGCACACTAGGCGGGAATTCTGCAGAATCCATTTTGGTGGTGTTGAAAAAGGTGTGGGCTTTCAGGTGCAGTGGTGGGCCATTCAAGTGCCCAGGGTCATGGTTTGGCTCCTTGTAAAAAATGTGATGATAAGCTGTTGTAGGGTGGTTTCCAGGGCTTGGAGTGTAAGGTGGAGGCCTGGGAATAGTTGGCGAGAGAACTCACCAGTGTTACTTGTGTCCCCTGCACAGATAAACAGTGTCATCACTATCACGATGACAAAAAAAGATTAAAGAGGAGAACCTTGGACATCTAAGTCCAAGAGGCAAGGGCAAGGAATGCCTCACAAGTATGCAAGTACTTTATCCTCTGTTTTACCAATATGTAATCTGAATGTCTGCAAAACTGGTACAGATTATGGTGTGCTTCTCTCAACAGCTGCAGCTGAGAGGGCTTGCAATGTTGAGTCTCATGCCAGGTGCCTGGCCAGGTTGCACAGTGAGTATGGTGAGTATGGCTGTATTATGGCAACTGCTGTGCAATTGTTTTGTTTTATTATGATTTAATATTAACATATTTTGTTAAACTAACCATATTTTGGAAAATGTGGTTGATTATTATGTTTTATTATGATTCAATATTAACATATTTTGTTAAACTAACTGTTTTGTTGGCCTTATGATTTACTTCACACTGGCATGCTGTTAGCATACTGACTGTTATGTTACAATATGTTATTTTGCACATACTATACATTAATATGTATTTGGATTAATAAATAAGATGTTCCATTCTGTTATGGCAACTGCCGTGCAATAAGCAAGAAAGAGTAAACCATTAACTGCAATCAAGTATATACAATAAAGTCTGTAGTGCAATAAAGCTGGAATTAGTGCTGTAGTCCAATAAATGTGGAATTAGAGCTGTAGTGCAATAAATTAATAATAACAACTGTAGTGCAATAAAAACAAGAAACAATACCAATACCAGCAAGGAAAAAGGTGTACATCAGAATTGTGTTGTCATAACCATTGTAGTAGAGCTGTATGGATTCAGTATGTAAGTTATGGTTGCTGCAGTCATGTATAACACTGTAATAGCTGTAGAATGCAAATTTAATGTGTGCAAATTGTACTGCTTAACTCATAGTACTGTTCAGGCTGTCTCTAGGCCAATACCAGTCACATGATGCTCTGTCTTCCACAGGCTGCTAGTAATAAATGTATATGGGTGAGGTAGCCACCTCCATGACCAGATATTATGCGTGGACACAAATATTTCAAATCAATAGCAATAATATGTGTTCACTAGTATTGGTGAAAGTGGAATAAAGGTGTAGTAATATATGCAGTACGGCTATATACCATGCATGTGAATTCTATTGTCACTGCAGTCTACTATAACACTCTAACAGTACTAGAATGCTAGAGGGAAGTCCTGCAACTTGTTTTGCATAATTCATAGTATGTTTCCAGGTGATCTCCAGAAAAGTATCAGTCACACTGTAGTCAGCAGTGCCTCAGTAACTCAGTCCATTAAATTCCTTGTACACTGCACATTTTGACACACACAGTCCTGGGTTCAAATCCAGTGCTATGTAGCACTACATTTTCAGTATCAGTCATGTAATGCTCAGAATTCCTCTCTCTCCAGAGCACAAAAATTGTATGGGTGAGTTAGTCCATATTATCTGCAGATATTGTGTTTATATCTCACAGAATGTTACAATCAATAGCAAGAATGAGTTCATCCACATTCTTGATTCAGAAATAAAACTGTGTAATCCCAGTATGGCTGTATCTCTTGCATGTCTGTACTATACTGCTGCAGTCAATTATTAAATTATTTGCAGATGTCCCCAGCTAGTGGGTTCTACTCCCATGCCTGCCAACTAAGCTATTGTGGTTGTCTAGTTTAATTACTGTATTAATATATGCTTCTCAAGTATCACAATTTCTCGTAATGCCATTAAAACTGACTATTCCATCTGTCACACATTTACCAGATAGGTTATTACCTGGAATGCAATGTATTACCAAATCTGTTTGCAGAACAACCTGGTAGTTATATAAGTCCACATCATGTGACAGCATTCTGAGTAGTTCTGTACCTACATTTGTTAGTGCTTGGCCCTTATTGTCCCATGCTATCAACTAGAGAGGTATGTAGGTGCTACAACAGCTATAGTAGAATTGTAGTTACTGTAATCACAACTGTCAGTACAGCTCTGTAGAAGTATGTATGACCAGTGTTTTCAGGGACATCATCTGCAATGACATTAATGCAATGTTTTTCTCTCTCCCTGCCCCTTATGTTAATTTAGTCATTATTTTAATGTATTATTATGATTTAATATTAACATATTTTGTTTAACTATATTTTGGAAAATGTGTTTGATTATTGTTTTGTTTATTGTTTATTTAGTTGTTACTAACCATAACTTATTGCTTTACCTCATGTACCACAGCACATCAAGGGATGCCCCATTCTATTAATATTAACAATGGTTTAGTTGTTACTAACCATAACTTATTGCTTTACCTCATGTACCACAGCAAATCAAGGTAGGCTGGTTCTGGCTGATCCCCCTACCTTGCCTCAACTGGCCATGGCACCGGGTCCCAGTGCATCTGGGAGCAAAACCAGTGGTGCTCCCTCTGCTGCCCCTGCACTTCCTGCAGCATTGGGTAGTACCACCCCAGGGGACGTGGCCCAGTCCCCCTCTGGGAGAAGTGGCAGAGGGAGGGTAGTCACTCATGATGAGCTACTAGTCCTGGTAAGCAGGATAGTCCACCATGACTATGACCAACACCTGCACCTGATTGAGGACATGATGGTTGAACTGGTGTAGCAATGATAGCCTGGTGGCCATCCTCCAGCACAGCCACCCTAGGGCAGCTAAGGAGCAATTTCCATGGTCCCTTAGGTGAGGATGTGAGTCCTACTGCTGCCATCTGGCAGCACATGGAACTCCGATTCCACAACACTGTCCCTGTCAAAGGTGTTCACCCCCCCCATGTGTCACACATCTCTCTGTCTGTTGTCTTGTCTCTTTGCATATGCATTCTCACCTTCCCAACTTACCTTCCTCACCTGTACCTATGTCCTTTCCCCAACATTTCAATCTCACATTAACAAAAAAAAATGGGCACCTGTCCCAAAAAAATATCATCCCATAGATAGGTTTATAGGTGTGTACTAGGCTAATGGCCCTGAAGCCTTTACAAGCCTAGCCCATAGAAGTGCTCTGCCACTGTGCCACCCGACGTTAGTTCCCAGTGCCTCTATCAAGTACAGCCACTAGAGTGATCCCTGGGGTGAACTTTCTATTTCCCATCCACTCATCAAGATTTCTCTTAAAGATGGCCAGTGGGGTGCTGTGCTTGACATGTATGGGAAGTCTATTCCAGAGGATGGGCAGTCTCTTGGTTATGAACCTGTCCCTCCAGCATCTTTTGTTGTTGTGGTAATAAGCGCTCCTTTTCACACACATGTCCACTAGACACAAGTAATTTGAACCAATTGACTTGACAATGCAGTTATGTTGTCCTCACCCTTCTCTCTGGTTGTTGAGAATCCAAGTTCATCTACAATGCTGTCAAAGTGTACAATTATTGCTGTACAAGAAATGGATAGCTATGGTTCTTTCCTACACCCTTCCTGTACATCCAATTACAGTCATTAGGCATGTTTCAACAGATCTGCATGCCACAACACACTGCACAAACTGGAATTAAAAAGTAATGGAAAACATGGGCGTGTACCTTGGATTCTGGAACAATAGTACACTACTAGACAACCAAAGTCATGATAATGGATGTAACTGAGGACTGTGATAGCAGGTAAATGTGCCATTTTATCAGCTGCATGTATAAAGTCACCTGCTAAGGCATCCATGGAAAAATACATGTGCAGCAGGGACTCTGGTGCAGAAATACATCCATATAAAGCCATGCACATACTGATGGATGTAGAAAATGTTTGCCACAGTCTGTATGTGAGCACATATATCTTGCAAGTACACCTGCTCTAGCAATGACTCAGTAGCTCAGTCTGTTAACTGACTTATACACAGTACATTTTGCCACACACAGTCCTTGGTTTAAATCCAGTGTTGTGCTGCATTTTAATTACATTATTGTGAAGACAGCAATTAATGGATCACTAATACAGTCTTTATCCATACAAAGCATTGCAAATTAAATAACCACTTTTCAGTGCAGGTAGGGACACACTTCACATATCCATATAGCAGTACTATATGTTGCTTAGTACTCTGTTATTGACACAGTTGCCTAACATACATACCTTAAACACATGCCTTAATTGGGTTATAAGGGTACCTTCACCCTAGCACTGCCTCTACAACAAGGCTGACACAGCTGATGCAGCTACACCTACAGCTTGTTGTCCACCAATGTATTCACAATCTCTGCCTATGTCTACTACCTGCAGCAGTAGTTGCAGCCTTTGGTACACACAGCTCTATGTAAAGGTTTCTGCTACAGACCTACCCTCTGCGATGATGTAGTCTCCTCACCCCAGTAGTGTCCATCTCAACAGCTAAGAAAGGGGGACAGGTATACATAAAGGCATTTCAGAACCACATACTGATTTAGAGGTAATCACCTGCTGATGGGGGCATGTATAAAAGACAGGCAGCTGGCTATGGGGAACCATTCTGTATGAGACCTTACACAGAGCATGCCTTTCTGAAACTTTACCAGACACACAGTTCAACAGAAGAGTACTGCACTCTAGTAGGTATGTAACAGTTTTTTGTGTATAACAGGATTTAGATGGGAGGATAAAGGTACGGGGAATAGGGATTACAGCAGTAAGTCGGTCATAGTCCTTTGGTGATGACATGTCAGTGATACCCTGCTGACTTACATCTACAGGGGATATATACATCAGGCTGGCATTTTCTTTTGTCATTGCGGCACACTGGTGTTGTCAGACTGTCCCTATATAGTGTTTGTTATAGCACACTGCTATTTTTCTGACACTGCTTCTATGACATATTGTGTGGTTGACCATAGGGGACACACCACAGTAGACTGGAATGCTAATTGTATGATCATAAAGCAGAAGCTGTCATGGCCCACAGGGAAATACCTCAATAATGGTACTATCTCGGTTGTATCTACACATGTAGTATGTTATTTCACTGTGAGTTATGCCATGTGTGAGCAAGCACTGGATAGTGCCGGCCATTTTGCCCTTGCTGTATCTGCACATAGTGGACATCTATGTATCTGCTGCTGTAATGTGCTCCCCTCATATCTCCCAACCTGGAAACATCAAAATTCTGCACAAAGGCCCATGAAAAATAGATACTAATCTGTAAGCTGGTTAACATAAAATTTGCATGCATAATTATGTGACCACACCCACTTCAATGGACTTGCGGGATACCAACTTTTAACTTTAACCTGAAGAACAGACAACAAAAATATGGCCCCAGAGTCCCCGCAGCCATTCAAATGTCCCATTACTTGGCTATTTCACCCCATTTACCATAAACATTGTAATGTGCATAGTGTTTTTCTTCTACAATGATTATTTGGATTTCATTTAAAACTTTTATTTTACATTTTATAGCACAAACACTAATAGATATCTGCTAAAAAAGCAATACAGTCTGACAATGAAAATAGACTTAGCATTAAAACTTCTCTGCCCTTGAAACTCACATTCATTCAAACAGCGCTGAAACTCACATTCAAAGAAAATGCATCTGGCCAGTGGTGGATAAATATTACCTTTGGGTTGTTTGCAAATCATAGGCCCCTTGCACATGAAAAATACATGTGTTTTTTGATAAACCTTCCTAACTGTATTAAATTATATTCCTTGTATAATACAGCACACTTGTTAGAGCGTGTTTTAAATTTTTTGTTTTATACATTTTCCTAGTAAGTAGTGAAACAAAATGCATGAACCAATAATGACAAAACTGCCTAGTTCGTAACATTTCCATCATAAAAGTCTACTCAAACTTCTACAATCCACCAGTATCAGTAAATATGCACAATCTCTGCAGAAGTAAAAGTCATCAAAATAATTCCACATTAAAGAGATCTGTAACTAATGAAGAGGTTGCTGCTAGCAAACAATTTTATATTTCATTGTTTCATCTAGAAGTAAAGTGCCTGCTGCCCTTGAAGAATAAACTGCTTATGTTACATTAAAAAATGATAAGCTAGTAATATTTAATTAGGGGAATGGATGGCAAACTGATAACAGGTTTATATTAACTAGGTAATTCCTCCAAAGGAGGATATTCACAGGACTGCAGAATCCTCTCCCTTTAAAATACAGCACAGTACAGTATCAGCAATCCATCTGCATACTGCAGAGTAGAACCCACAGCCTTCTGCATGAAAAGGCAAGTATACCACTTGTTGTGCTACTAACAATGTAAGCAGACTTTGCATAAGCAGCACTAAACTTCTCTTTCCCTGAAGAACTGTGTAGCACAATAATCAGGAAAAAGCCAAAATGCATTGGGGGGCAAAGGCCCAAAACTGGGGACACATTTTAAAATTTGCTTATATAATCTTAAAAAGTTGCTAGAATAAACTGTTATGTTACCATGTGTTTCCTGAAAGATAGGAAGACTGAAACTTAAATGGCTATCATTTAGTGAATTAAATTCTCACTGATTTGCCAGAAAACCACACATGTTTTAATATTTTTTTACTGGGAAAGTATAACTTGGAACAAAGCCAGTTGTCAGCAGAGGCTCCAGACACATGCCTTTGTATCATAGGAGAATACTAGAGCACCCAGAGGAAGCCCGCACAAACACAGGGAGGACATGCGTAGTCCACACAGAAGACACTTCAGCTGAGAATCAAACCAGAAAACCTCTTATTGTGAGGAAACAACACTACTGCTGTACCACTACACCATCTGAATTTTAAGAGGAGCCGACCAAAGGTATAATCCAAACATTCCAGACATTCTGTGAAAATCTGTATAATTGAGAGCTACAACTCTTTTAGCCAGAAGTGGTGGTATGGGTAGAGAACTCAGAATCTTGCTCCTTGTACCTAAGGTACAGGGTTTCAGCCTGAGTAACCCTAACCACCAGGTATACACTGGGTCATTTTACATACAAATGCTCATGGCAGAATGAGCTGAATATCAAATGCTCAACTAGTGTGTTTTGTGGCTTACTTGTCCTCCAGGTGTCCAACAGCTTGCAAGTACGCCTCTGCATGTTATGACATCAGCCAAAAAATCTAAGGGGGAAAAAAGACAGGAAATTCAGAAATTAAGGGGGTCCAGTTGGGAATTGTGGCACGCCATTACTTGGACCTCAAAAACTGGTAAAAACCAAGAAATTTTGTGTGGATCAGAGGTATGGTTCCCATTGTGTTGTCTTTCAGGAATAATTTACCACAGACAACACCTGCCCTTCTCAGATGCAGAGAATGAAATAATCTTGCAAGGACTAAGGCAGCATCATGATATTCTGTTAGCCAAGTGAAGATATAAGAGGGAACAGCTGGCTGCATTGTGGTCAGACCTTGTCCATGACATTAATGCCAGGTGCCAGCAGGGCAGGACATATGAGCAGATTTGACACCAGGCAACCGATATGATTAATGTTGCACTTTGATGGGTGGTAGATATAGCTAGGGATCGTGCTGTCACTGGTGGAGGACCTGCAGTGGAACAACAACTCTCAGCCACTGAGGAATTCCTGGCATACCTAGACACATGTAACAGCTCCCAGGTATTCATCATACCATACATCATGGAGGTGGGTGCCACAGTTTCTACAGCTGAGGAGTGTGGAAGTAAGCTTACTGTGATCATCAATGTAATATTATAGCAGTCAGTGTGTCAGCTGTAGGTACTTTTATGTGGGGTCAGGTCTTTGTTCTTTGAGGGGCGGGTGTAACCTCAAGTATACACTCATAAGCAGATTGGGACCAGTAGAATAAGTAACACAACAGCTATTGTAAATAAGCTATATATGGATGTATTACCTTGTTGTGCTGCAACATGTGGTGGTATTGACATTATCCCACCATCACATTTTCACAGGTCCATCAGGTATTGCCCAAGGCCATGGTCCTGCTCCTGGTAAGCATGACACTTGTTTTGTTAAGGAACAATTATAGTCTAGTATGGTTAAGGGCCAGAATAATGCCCTATGTACATGTGATTGTGTGCATGTTAACCCCATATGATTTTTTAAATGCCAGTCTGGAAGAGGTACCTAATGTTTCGAGAAGGGGTAGTCACAGGAGTTTAGTTCAAAAAAACAGATACACTTTGGCAGTTACAGGTAAGAGCAGCTAAGGCTCCTGGTTCAAATGAAAGCATTTTTAAAATACAACAGGTTGAAGGCAAATACATTAGGCAATGAAATGTGTATTTCCATATAATTGTGAAGAGAGTTGTACTGGGTTTTATGTGTTGTTTTTTTTCAATTATAATGTCATACTGAGTAAGTAAAAGGTAAATATTACTGTTCATGTTTGATCTGATGTACTTCAACTGATGGTTATAAAGGGCCTGAGTTGAATTTGAATTGTATTCCGAGGTAGTACTTTGCGGACGAAGATGGAGAAGGAAGTTGTTTGACCACTAATCCAGTTGTGGGTCTTCATTGTTATGAGTCTTGGATGCTTTTCATAAACAGTAGTACAGGTATTAATGTAGTGTTTTTTTCATTCTTATTGCAGGTGACCATGGAGGTTGGAATCTGTCCCCTACACAACCTGATGTAAGTGTCTCCTTTGATACTGATGATGATGGAGGTCACAGTGAGGCATAGTTGGGGGTGTTGAGGACTGAGTCTGTCCCAGAGGAAGACATCAGTGTTCTGCCCCACTGTCACCGCACACAGTCTGTATGCCCACACATACCCCATCCCTGGAGGCCACAGATATTGAACAGTCAGAGGGTAGAGACATTGACCAGAAAAGTGTGGTGACTCTGGCTCCAGTGAGTGTAGATACTGACCCTAGCCAGTAAGCTGGCAATGTCCCATACAGGTGGATTGACATGGGTGCTTGTAGGAGGCCTGCTGTCATCCACCACCTGTTGCAGGTGTCACATTACGGGTCACCCAGCACATGTTTAGGGCCATCTTGGAGGCACAGGCATGTTCTGAATGGAACACTAGGCATATGCTTAGGTTTATGGATGTCGCACAGTCTGACATCCACGACAGCCTCCACCACATTGGGGACACCCTGGATCACTTCACTGATGCAGTGGACAGATGGTGGTCTGAGACAGTGTCTGTCTTGGACCACACATTGTCTATGCTGGAACATGTGTTTGGAGTTGTGCATTGGACCCATGGACGTAGGTCAGCAACACCATCTGCTGAGAATCCACATAGCTGTTCACTCTCATGCTCCTGTAGTGGCAATACATCCAGCACTACAGAGGGGAGTATGCTGTCCACACCATTATGTGGTAGGCCATGGGCTCGTGGCCCTGGGTGGTCCTGTGGAATACATGATGCCAGCAGACAGCAGTCACCATCAGGTAATAGCACCGCTTCTGACCTCGGGCATGGAGGTGCCAGTGCAACTCCTGGCAGAGCCAGTTCTTGTTTTTGGGGACGGTGACAGTGAACTGTCATCTCTACCATGTACGATCCAAAGGTGTCCAATATACACACGTGTAGGGCTAGCACCGAGCTTCACTGTGTACATGTGCACACTCACACACCACTGTCAAATGCAGTTCACCTACAGATGCACACAGCATCTCTCCATGGTCCATCTTACTTGCTTCTCTCTGACTCACACACATGCTGTCTCCCATTTGGACCTGCCAAGGCCTGCTGCATCCCCACACAACACTGTGCAAGTGATGCTCTATGTGCCACATCCCTGTCATCCTTGACATTGATGCAGGGAAATGAAGCTATGGGCATGATGCACAGAGTGACTATATTACTTAACATGTAGTTGTGTAATGCACTGTTGGGTCACCATGCCACTTGTAAAGGTTAATGAGAGATACTGTATGCTGGCATTTGTCACGTGTATGCCAGATACATCTGTGTACCTTATGCCATCCTTATGATGTATGTTGTTGAATTGGCTGTATAGTTACACAGCGACAGTTGTGTCAAGGACCTGTTTATGTTTCTGTTATAGGAGTCTGTTGGGATAACCTATGGAAACACAGAGGAAATAATGCAGCATAGGATGGCATGTCAGTCCAATGGACATATGTCATCAGCAAGCTACACCACTATAACTGCTTGGCTCCATAGGTTCATATGTGTATGACAGGCTAACAAGGACAATGTTGGCACTCAGCATACTCATACATCCCTAATCTGTGAGAAGGGCTGCTACCCTTTCTAAGTGCCACCATGGTTTTGATAGAGATGATGCATCTACATATATGCTGTGTTCAGTGCCAACAGTTGCCCGGCAACAGTTATTGTTGTATTCTGTATACCAATGTGTAACCTGCACATGATGTGTGTCACAGCAGATGTGTGCATGACATGCATGGAGGGCTTGTTTCATGTAGGGTGTGCTGCCTGTGTTACATACCTGTCACACTAGCATGTACTATGCATACCACACTGATGTTGTTTGTGTGGAGCACAGGTGACACATGTGTCAGCCCTGTCATGGATACATGGGAGGTACACAGTAGGAATCGACACCTCCCTGTATGGAGCCATGCACATCCCCTCCAAAGCATTTTGGAGACAGACTACACATGCATGGTTCTGACATGGACTCCATAAGACATGTTCTCTACAATGTGTATTGGTGTACCTTGCAACTTGTGTGTCTGCTACAGTTGTACGATATGCCTGTGTAGTGACATGGCAAGGGTGACATTGCACACAATGATAGCTGTGATGATTGCCTCATTCAATATACCAGTGCCAGTCTGGGATGTATGTTCCAAACCTGTCGGTATTGGTTGTACAACAGTGAATGGATCCACATCTTTCCGACCAGTGACAGTCGAAGGCTACAGTACTCTCTGTATTCAATCCATACATTCCATGGTTTCATAACATGTTATATAATTCTCTAACAGGCTCACAGAAACACATAACTAAACTGAGAATAGCACCACTTCCAATCAGTGCATGTAGGACATGGAAAGGCACACACGTAGTGCAGGGTGGCTGTATGTAGGTGTGCACACTTACCTATGTAATGGTACATATTACAGATCACAGTACATTGTGCATGCAACACACCTCATGTCTGCTAGTACCATCAGTTTAGGGCATATTATGCTTGATGACATACATAGGCCTTGTTGTGTTCAGTCCTTTGGGGGGTCCATATCATCCCCTAGAAATAAAACACTACAAAACCCTACATATGTCAAGGTTATGACATATGGATATAGACACATGCACCAAGTGAGCTAGAGTGAGATTAGAAGCCCTACCTTTTTAGTTTTATACACTATAAATCCCAGTACTTATCACATGCACCACAGCTTACATCTGATGTTATACTGTCAGCTGGTAGTCTTAAGGTGGCTGACATCATAAGGCCTTGCAGAAGACAGCAGTGCAGAAGCCAGCAGCAAGTTACAGGGCCAAAAAGTGCATAACCATTGCAGGTAGATAGCACATCCATTAATTTGTAGGAAGATAAACAAACACACACACACACACACACACACACACACACACACAGTCATGTACCAAGTGGGCTGGAGTGAGATTAGAACTCCTGCCTATCTAGCCTTAAACATTATGGATCACAATACTTATTGCATGCACCAAAGCTTACATCTGATTTCACACTGTCAGCTGGTAGTCTTAAGGTGGCTGACATCATCAGGCCTTGTAGAAGAGGGCAGTATGGAAGCCAGCAGCAAGTTACAGGGTCAAAAAGTACATAACCATTGCAAGTGGATAGCCCATGAGTGCATGTCCATTCAGTTGCAGGAAGATACACAAACACACATACCCACACTTTTACACAGTCATCTACCAAGTAGGCTGGAGTGAGATTAGAAGACCTACCTATTTACTCTTATACACTACAGATCACAGTACATATTGCATGCACCATATATTAAGTCAGTTGTATGCATGATTGCAGGCACAGTACTTGTGCATTACACATACTAGGCCTGTGTTGACCAGTATCTGTGGCCTACAGTGTGATATTGCTTCATACTGTTATCTGCATCTAGTATCCTAGCAGTGGGATAACTGTAATTATCCTAGCTATGTGTGTACAGTTACCAGTATGGTCATATGTGGCTGCTTGTAGTTACATGGGCATACCTGTGGGCAGGGACATGCTGCACTGTCCATACATGTCTTGACAACATTATACATTAAAGCACCTGCTCACCTGTGCTGTCTACGTGGTTACATCCAGGAGGCACAGTTGTCTGTGGGTAAGTGACATTTGTACTCTGGCACCCTTAGTTTGGATCCTTTGAGCAACAGTATGGCTGTGTGATAGTGGAGATTTACTCACCATTATTAGGGTATGTTGGACAATACAAACATCCACATACATATTTTTGTATATAACAGGGAAGTATATATAACTGTAGCTGCATGTGTGTATGATATGTATAATTGTTTTGTAGATATATGGGGGGGGGAGTCTGTATCCTTTTAATATATATAGCTATATATATCTGTACATATCTATTTGATACTACATAATTATAGATATACTATGCACGTGAGAGAGAGATAGTGACAGATGGATATGTATATGTACATCTGTGTGTATAGACATTTATATATAACAGGTCATTTTGCTGAAGAGGGGACAGGACTGCACTCATTTTAACTAGCTTATTTTATCTAAGAGTATGGACATGCCCAGTGGACTATCAGTAGTAATAAGATTAGTCCAATCCAATCCTACCTGTTCTCCAGTCTGGGATTTTGTATGTTACAGACATTAACATCCACCCATTTCTGCAGTACTGCACTTCACTCGAACTGTCCTCAACATTCCCCAGCTGTGTGCTGTACTTAATCTGTGACTGCAGTTGGTAATGTTACACCACCAACAGACTGTCAGTCTGCACACCTCTCAACTTTCCTGATTTCCACAGAATGTCCACTGTTTTGCCTTATATGTTTGGTCTGTTCCTCATACAGTTGTGCTCTTCTGGTGAAATATTTAATATTTACGTCACTACATTATAGTACTTACAGACAAACATTTGTGTTTCAGATGTTATATCCTTCAGAACATATGTACTAATGCAACACCTTTACTGCCAGTGACTTTCTAGGTTTATGGCGACAATATTTGCAATCTATCCCTACGTTTGGGCCTTTGTCCTCCCAATCTCTCTGGCTTTGTCCAGATTTCTTGCAGTAAGAGGTATGACAGTCTGTAAAAACACCAACATAGTACTACCTCACATGCAAAAGATGTGAGTAATTCCAGATTAGAACCATCAATACCATCACCCATCTAGCCTAGTCCACTAAGCCACTCAGGTCACCAGAGAGAGAGGAGTCATTCATCACACAATCAAAAGCATCAATATGTACATTGTTATCCTGCATGAGGAGAGACATACAATGGTGTGAGCAATATCTGTATTACAGCCCTGAGATTGCCTGGTCCACTGATATACCATAGGTGACTTTCTGTTAAAGCAGTTGCATGGATACACTGCTGTGTTGGGACTGGGGGAACAATGGCACATGATCTGCTGGGATATACAGTAGTCTGAATATCATGTGAACCCACTGTTTAACATCTTCCTTGACTGATGTAGTGAATATTCTAACCATAAGGCCTAGTGACTCTTAAGGAACACATACTATTGGACTGGGCATCTGTAGTTGCATGTGGATGTCACATCTGTCCAATAGTCCACTATATTTCCTTGCATAACAGCAGCAGATCCATACATATGCTATGTTATAGTAATACTTACAGTTAGCGTGTAGCTTACTTATCTTGTTTTATTTTACATTTGTTGACCGGGATAGTCCTACTGGATGCATGTCCATTTTCAGCGGAAGCCCAGGGAGAAAAGCTCCATGGAATAACAAATCATCATAACATGTCACATATTACAAATAACAAATATATTATTTACAGAGATTAGATGGGCGGACAATACTAATTATATATAGAATATTTTCAGTGATTAGAAGAGCAAACACTATAACAAATCAACAGGTAGTGTTATTCAGCGAGAGAATCAGATAAATTTACATAGTAGGCTACCTAGCAGATTTACACATTCCAGAGACAGGTTAACCAGGCTTGATACAGTGACATAGCCAGTTTGTTCCCAGGTGGTGTTTGAGTCTAGTTTTGAACTCACCAAGTGAAGAGAGTAAGGTAATATCAGCTGGTAGAGAGTTCCACAATCTACTTACAGAATTTACGAAGAGTGAGTTACTGGCTGAATTATTAGTTTTACATATCTGAATAAGGAGTCTGTTGGAGGATCGCAGCGGTCTAGGATTATTATAGAGGGTGACAAGATCTTTAAGAGCAAGGGTATTGTTAGGGTTATATATGATTTTATGGGCCATAACCAATTGGTTATATAGTATTAGACTAGGTAGTTCAAGCCATCCAAGCTGAATTAAATTGATGCAGTGATGTGTCCTAAAAGGCAGCCCAGTGGCAAACCTGGCAATGTGGTTATAACAGATTGAGAGTTTGTTCATGACAGTCTTTTTAACATTAGAGAGAAGAGGGGATGCATACAGAAGAGTAGAGAGAAGGTGAGATCGAGCTATGGCAACTTTGGCTGGGGGGATTAGGAAGGCTTTTATTCTGTAAAGTGATCCTAGTTTTTTGTTGACGGTTTTAATCAATTGGTTAAAATGTAGGTTGAATTTTAGATTATTATCTATAATGACACTTAATAGTTTAGTGGAGAAGTCAGGGGAGATTACTGTTCCCCTTTTGGGATGTACCTTACCAGACACCTGCAGCAACTGGAAAGACCCCAAAAGTACCTCACCAAGAGGATCAAAGGGCTCAAACAGATGCCATATGCTGCCCAGTTAAAGAAACTCCAGCTCTACTCAGTGGCATACCGCCTGTTCAGAGGTGATCTGTGCCTGACGTATAAAGCCATGTCCAACCCGGAATTAATGGACATGCTGCACCTCAGAAAATCCAAATCCCATCGAGCTACACGCTCAAGAGACTTGAACCTCAGCACTGAAATAAATAGGACATGCTGGAGGGACAGATTCATAACCCAGAGGCTCCCTTCACTCTGGAATAAAATCCCAGTCCAGGTTAGGCAGAGTCCCTCATTGACTCTCTTCGAGAGGAATCTTGATGAGTGGATGGGAGATCGTAGGTTTACCCCGGGTATCACTTCTGTGTCACTGTTAGACAGAGGCACAGTATACTAACCTCGAAAAAGGGCATAGCAAAATAAATTTAAAATGGGTGGCGAAAGCCAAACACATTCTGGCTAGGCTTATAAATGCCCTAGGGCAGATAGCCTAGTATGAACCTATGAACCTATGAACCTATCATTTGCTTTAATTATAAAGTTAACGACAGTAGACCTCTGCGTAGGTAATAATAACAGCAGTTTAGTTTTTTTAGGATTTAGAATCAGACATCATTGGGAAAGCCAGTTTTCTATTGTGGTAAAGATTGCTTGGGTGACTAACTGTAACTCTATTGGGGATGTGGCCGAGCAAATCATGGTAGAGTTGTCAGCATATTGGATAAAGCTGGCTTTTGGGATGACATTATTCATATCGTTGATGAAAATGGAAAATACCAGGGGCCCTAGTATAGAGCCTTGTGATACTCCAAGGGTGTTAGGTAATAGGTTAGAGCATTTATTCTGCCAAAGAACAGCCTGCTGTCTACCACTTAGATAGGAATTAAACCATTGAAGAGCTTTAGGATCTAGACTGAGTGTTTGCAGGGTGTGGATTAATAGTTGGTGGTCAACCATATTGAATGCCTTGGAGAGATCCAAGAAGAGGGCTGAAGAAATATGGTTATTGTTTCAATTATGGTTTATGGTGTTGGTAAAGGCTAGTAGGGCAGAGGTCTGAAACCATGCTGGGTATCTGCCATGAAGTGGTTATGTATTAGGTGTTGCATGAACTGTCTCTGAATACATTTTTCCATAAGCTTTGCAAGTGGAGAGAGTATAGCTATAGGCCTATAGTTGGAGAATTCAGTAGAGCTACCTCCTTTATGGAGTGGGATTAAATAGGATATTTTTCAGATAGTGGGAATTTTAACTTCTTCTATGGTTTGATTGATAAGTATTGATGCTGGTTATGCAATAGCATCGCTGATTTTTGTAGGTATTCCGCAGGAAGTTGGTCAGCCGATAGTGTGATGGATTTTAGTTTTTTGATTAGGGTACGGATAAGTGATGTGGTGGCAGGTTGAAAACTAAATGAGAGTAGGTTTCTAGAGGTGGTACGTACTGGGCCAAGGGAGCTAGGAGGTAGTTAGCTGGCTGGGGCCTGAATTGTCTCGGTAAAGAATCAGTTAAAACTATTTGAAACATCCTCTGGGGGTATATCAGTAGTGGCAACTAGGACAGGGATAGTAGTATATCCAGGGTGTAATAGTTTATTCAAGCCTGCCCAAAACTTCTGAGGGTTATTTTGATTTTCTGTCTGTAATTTGCAGTAGTATTGTTTTTTTGTCTTGTAGTATGAATTTTTTATTTTCGTTCCTAAGTTGCCTGTATTTAATTTGATCTTGGGGGTGTTTAGTTGAACACCATAAAGCCCAGGCTTTGTTTCTGAGGCTAATTTTGAGTCTAGTCTCTTTTGAATGCCATGGTGCAGTTTTTGTCTTTGTTCTTTTTGAGCGAATAGGTGCGTGGAAGTCAAGGATCTTAAAGAATTTATTGTAAAAGTACACAACTGCTTCCTCTAAGGGGAGGAGTTTTAAAACAGACCAATTACATGATTTTAGTTCCTGTTGGAATTGGCTGAGTCAAAGTTTTTGTTATTTCTAACATTTCTTAGTAAGGGTTGTTGGGGATTGATGGCTTAGTGCTTAATTATATATGTGAGATGGTGACCTCTTAGACTATTGGAGAGGGTACCAGAGGTGTACAGATGGGGATGACTATTGATGAGTTTCCAATCAAGTATGCTTTCTTTTTGATTGGGCTAGTAGGAGTGTTAATGATTTACGTAAATGAGTGTAAGTTAATATGGGTGGTTGGGGATTCTGATGAACAGGTTGCCCAGTCTATACTGAAGTCTCTGAGAAGTAGGGTTTCTTGAGGGTAGTGACTAGATATTCAGTGTAAGGTGTCTTCAGGTATAGCTATATCGTTACCTGGGGGAATATACATGCAGATGATATAAATGCATTTACTTTTGTTAAGTTGCAGTTTGGTGGCTAGAATCTCTAAGTTGTTAATCTGAGGTGGCTGTACTACATCTGTGGTTGCATTCAGCTCTGACTTATAGAGTATAGCAACCCCATCCCCCCCTCCCTGGAAGCACAGTCCAGCCTGTGTATGTTATACCCAGGAGGTAGTACTTCATTGTCTGTAGTGGTAGGTTTTAACCAGGTCTCTGACAGACAGAGAATCTCAGGAGAGTGAACAGCAAGGAGTGCATGCAGTTCATGTACCGTGTTATTAATGCTTCTAATATTAAGATGACAGGTTAGGAGAGAGTTAGATGGTCTGGAAATTGTAGGTTTGTAGCTTAGGTTACAGGTAGAGGGGGAGTATGTGTCTAAGGCGGATGGTCCAGGGCTGGGGTGTATGTCTCCACCAAGTAATAGGCTAGGCCTAAGCTTGGAGATAAGTTTCAGGAATTTGTCTACAAGCTTGTGGTAGAGTTTGATTCTAGTGCTACTTTTCCTAGAGTTGATGTGTAGGAAGTAAGAACAAGATGCTGGATATGTCCTGGTACTGTAAGTATGGTTGAAGGTGGGATGGTTGACAACTTGGGCGATAGTATGGGCCTTTGGAACTTGAAGTCCTGTGAGAGACTGATTTTCATATAAGGTAAGGAAGTATGGGGCTAATAGGAGGGGTAGTAAAAAGCAGTGCAACATTGTTTGGAATGTGGCTTGAGAGATAAGAAATGGTTATACCTGGAATTGCAGTACCAGAAGACAGTGTGGTTAGGTAACTGTATTGAAAGGGGGTGGGGGGGCTGCCAGATGAAAGTTGATAGGTGCTGGTGAGATGTAGGTAGAAGGCTTGGGTGGGGAATAATTATCACAGCAAGTGGTGATAGGAGCTAGTAGGTGGGGGGAGTGGCTAATCAGGTAGAAATGTAGAGGTAGTGGGGGTGGGTGGGAAGCTTAGAGACTTACCTTGTGAATGCAGCAGTTGAGAGACCTGTAGTTTAGGGCTGACTCTGTGTGATACAAGCCATACATAACAAATACATGGATATGTACAGGTTGTGTGGATTGCCTGGCATCGGCACATTTACTATATGTATGTGAGTAGGAGTAAGGTGTCAGTCCCTAGGGCCCTAGCTTGTCAGTGAATGCGCTAGGCAGTGTGTCTTAGCCAGTGTCAGGGTGTACCGGGCATGCCTACATCTACCTATATAGACATCATTAGGGGGCTCCTCCTCTGAGCCCTCCTATGACTGTGGCTGTGGTAACCTAGGTACGGGGGGGGGTTGTGTATCCCTTCCCTTTGCTGATCCTGCTGCATTTGTTTCCACAGGATCATATTGTGTAGCATGGCACATACTGTGAGCATATGTGCACATGTGTCTGGAGAGTACTGCAGGGCTCCAACAGATATATTGGGACACTGGAACCGTGACTTAAGCAGCACAAACACATGCTCTATGATGTTCCTAGTTTGTGTGTACCCCTCATTATGTCATTCTTCCGTGGTAGTGTGTGCATTTCTGATGGGTGTCATCATCCACAGTTCCAGGACATAGCCAGCATCCCCCAGTAAATGGCCATGTGGGAGGTCCCCCTAGCAAACAGCTGGTACAGCGGTGATGCATACCAGATATGGGAGTCATGATAACTGCCAGGGCTGCCAGCACACACATTCATGATAATGCCCTGGACAGTGCACACAACCTGGCACTTGATGGAGTGGTACCCCTTGTGGTTGACATAGATTCTACCCTCCTTACCGGGTGATGTCTTGATGTGTGCATGTGTGCAATCTATGCCACCAGTACCTCACAGTAGTGTGCTATATGGTAGAGGTGTTGCATATTGCTGGCCTTGCCTCAGGGGTGAGAGGAAAATATATGTGCTCATTGGCATGTGGTTACTTGGCATCCAGGAACTGGTGGAGTACCCTGTAGCCTGATGCCTGTGAGACCCCCATTATGTCTCCAGTTGGTCTTTGGAAGGTACCTGTGGCTATTATCCTAAGGGCTACACAAACCTTTGTTTCCACTGGGATGGGTTCTCCTCTGTTGGCTCTGGGTTTGAGTTGAGAGTGCCAGAGCTCAGTGAGTTCTTGTAGTATGTCCCTGTTCACCCTGTAGTGCTCTACAATATCCAGCTCATGTAGCTCCTGGTAGGTTACCCTGGGCCAGAACACTCTTCTCCTTCTCTGCCTAGGCCTATTGTCAGCAGCACTAGCAGCAGCATTGACTTTGACATCTAGCATGTACAGATGTAGCAGACTTGCAGCAGCCCCTAGCATTTATTCACTTAAAATTCTCAAGTCTGTACTGTAATGGTGCAGAGTATGGGTAAGAAATCAGAATGTATTTTGTATGCATACTTTATAGTGCTCTACTGTAGGTGCTAACTGTGTGACTGGCTACCTATGATGCTATTCACATGCCTAGTATATCATTAACATTGTTTACTGGCCATAGTTTAAGTTAAACAAGTGTCACAATTAATTATTACATCATTGCTTTTTAGATGCTCTCAGTAATGTGGTACGCTGTGCAAACACTTGGAAATAAGTGCCGCAAAGGTAAACAAAGAGTAGCAGTCACTCAATACCCCCTCCGAAAGGTCATGCTCAGCACAGCAATGCACTGTGCAAACATTTTGAAACATGTGCCCTGATGGTAAATAAAGCTTAGCAGTCAATGTATGCACTCCCCTGCTATGCACAGCAGTGCACCGCACAAACAGGCACAGCTGAGCTCCAATTAGTTTACAAGTCCTCAGACACACCCCCTCCTGATGTCAGCTACCTCTTCTGTGGACACTGACATGACATGGTTCTGTGCCTACATGGAAGTGATATGTGGACATGGATACCCTTTTTTGCTATTTAGTAACCCCAACTCATTAGCATAGGGATCCATGCACACAACCAGGAAACTAGATGTTTCCAGGCCCTACCTCATTAGAATAAAATAAATGAAGAAATACCAAACCAACAGGCTAAAATCCAGGAACTTTAACAGATGAATCTAAAAGAGTGGTAAGCGCTTTCACAGTGGCCACACCACTTCATCAGACATATTCATTGGTCTGATGAAGCAGTGTGGTCACTGTGAAAGCGCTTACCACTCTTTTGGATGCATCTATTAAAGTTCCTGGGTTTTAGCCTGTTGGTTTGGTATTTCTTCATTTATTTCATTCTTCTTTTTGTCTTACCAACTTTTATCCTGCTATCATATATATTGTTTTGCTTTCCTACCTCATTAGCAACAGCACCATTCCACAGTTGTAGATACTCCACACAGGGTCATATAACACATTTCTGTCACATACCATTTAATGTGTTTTTTTCACTCTTTTTTTATTTTTTTTATAAAAGCATGTTTGCTCACTGTGGCACGCTGTGCAAACATGCCCAGATCATTAAAAAAAATATTTTAACCTATTTCCCTTATGTTTTTGGACACACAGTGGATAGTTTTGCTAATATCTGTATGTGTATGCCAATTTTGTCCATCTACCTATGTTTTTACAGCCTCTGTTGTCTGTTTAAAATCCTGTACACAGAATTTTTCTGTGTACACTAAGGATACCAGCACGGGGACTGCAGGGCTTCCTATCTGCTTGCTGGATTGCTCTACCTCACTCATTTACATAAGATTCACCTGCTGTGTTTACTGAATAGCAAACCTGCTTACTTTCATGTAAGCATCATGCCACAATGCCAACATGTTAAAAAAAGACCATGTAGGTTTTATTAAATTCTCCCCTTAGTCTTTGTAGATATCTGCTCTTACCCAGATGTTGTGTGTCACTGGAAACTTGAAGGTTGGTGCAGCCAAAACAAACAGCTCTCAATGAGAAATAGCAAAATTAGCAGTTACAGGAAGCATTTTTGCCAGTTGCAAAGTTGATAGAAAAGGTGCAAATTCATATTTTATAACGCATTTATGCAATCAAAAAAAAAAAAAAAATATATATATATATATATATATATATATATATATATATATATATATAAGTGACTATGAATCATACATAGGTGGCAAAGATGCCTTATTTACAGAAGACAGTCACAAAATTATCAGTCAGTCCTCATTTGCATGTCATTCTTACCCAATACAATAAGTCTGCTGCATCTAAGTGCAGCTACTGTTTATGATTTATGTCAGAGGTGCATTGAGGTGCAGCCAGACAAAATCTCACTAAACCTAAGGACCACCAGGAGTACCACTGATAGCAGAGAACAGTACAATTATTTAATATAAACACTTGCCATCTATCTACAGTCATCTACGTCTAGACTTAAACCACTCTGTAATGTACCTTGGTGGAGTTCATTTATCAAATATTTCAGATCTCATTAATGACATTGATGTGAATTCTCTCATCCTCATCATATCTCTAAGATAAACCACTTTGTGCAATGAAACTGTAACCACAGTTTTCTTAAATATAATAAAGCTTCACTGTCGGTACATTTCCCAGTCCATACCCATATAAAGAATGGAAAATGCAGTGCTAATGTGGAATCGTCCATCATGAGTACTATTGCCATGGATGCTGATAGGTAGCTACCTTACAAATGTAACCTCACTGAAATAAAGAAATATTCTCTTCTATATGAAAGTGCAGCTTCACAACCATTCTACTGTCTTAATACTATCAATGCCTACAAAGCCTTGGATGAACAGCGGAGTGTGCCTAATCCCATCTAAGTCAGATATCAAATATATGACACTGAAGGTTTCTCTTTTCTGTGAGTGATGGCAACCTAAGAGGAAAAAATAAGAAGCAGGAGGTGTGTGTAGGGGAATGCAGTGATGTGGGCTCATCTTTACATTAAACAACTTAATTTGAGACAAATGACCCTTTGGGATCCCCTGAGGGTTAATTTGTGCCTCATGTTTTTTTAGATACCTGCTGCTGCCATAGAATTGCCAAGTTCATAAAATAATGAAACCCTCCTTTTAGAAATCCACCACTATTTATAAAACACTCAAATGCCTACATTACTATGGAGCCTGTTTCCTCTCAATCATGCTTACCATGTCCACTAGAGCATTAAACTTGTACCTGTCAGGCAGAAGCACTGCAAAGTTTGATTTTACAAGTAGGATTTAGTTAAATATATAAAAATACAGTAGAATGCATAAACAGAAAATCATCTCCAATATTTCTTATGAGGTGAGACTTCAAATGTGATGGTAGAAGTAATTGACATTGGCATTATAATCAGTACTATACTGTATTGTCATGTTCAAGCTACACCACCAATCAAGTGAAAAAACAGTGATTTTATCTGAATAAGTTTATTTATTTTATTTAATATTTGTTTATCAGGAAAGTCTGACTGGGACAGAGACCATTTTCAGCAGAGGCCCAGAGAGAAAAACTCCAGACACATGTCTTTGGAATGTGGGAGGAAACTGGAGCACCCAGAGGAAATCCACTCAAATGCAGGGAGGACATGAAGACTCCACACAGAAGGCACTCCAGCTGAGAACTGAACTGGATAACCTCTTGCAGTGAGGTGACAATGCTAACCGTTGCACCACTGCATATCCATAAATGTATGAAAAATCTCAAGAAGAATGAATATAATGCTGTCTTGTGCAGGTTACTGGTCAGAACAAATCTAAAATACTGTGTCTATTTCAGGAAAACTTAACCTATAAAGGCACAAAAGAATAACTGATGTAATATGACTAAATATCACAGCAATGATGTACAACCTGCCAAATCTATTGTTTGACTAGAGGTTACTTGTTACTGATGAGTTTTCTATAAACAATAACAGAAAGGTTGGGTGAGGCTGAACCCCTTAGTATTTCCAGGGACCAGATGGCATAATACGTAAAGCAATGATGAAAAAGAATGATCTGATAATATAGGCACAAAATCTATTTGAAAGAAAATGAAGCAAAAAGAGAGAAGGAAGACAATTTACTTAGCTTTCTTTTGAGAAATAACCTGACTGTAATATCCACATTGAGTGAATCTGTTGACATCCTCCACAATAAGTGAATCTTATACTCAGGAAGTAATGATAGCAAACCTTATTTACTCTGACAAACTCCCTTCTAGGATCACGAAGCAACATTCATTCATTTATTCATTCATTTTTGTCCAGTCCAGTAAAGGATCATGAGACAGCCAAATGAATCAGATACTTTCCCAGTGCATGGTGCAACATATGCTTACTCATCACGATGCAAACACACCTACACACACACACACACACACACACACACACACACACACACACACACACACACACACACACATGCATGCACTTGTGAGCACACACACACACACACACACACACACACACACACATACACACACATGCAGATGCATGGGCACATTTGTATGCAAGCACTTGTGCGCTCCCATACTCAAGGATACTTTGGAGGTCACCGATTCACTTACATCCCATTTATGTACATAAAAGGTAACTGGAGTACACAGCAAGAGCCCTGAGGTCACACAGACACATGCAGGATATACAGACTCTACAACAAAGGCACCACAAACATATGAATTGTGAAATCAAGGGGTGTGAAGAGGCAATGCTAAGCACTGCAGTATTAGTCAGAAACATATCTAGTCTTATCAGTAGACATGGAAGGCAAATGGACAGTACTATCACCAAATGTTTGCATTCAGGATACAAATACTTGTAGCATAAGACAACAGCTGGGAGGTTCTGAAAAAATAAATTTGCATCTTCTCCTATTTCCTTTCTTCGGGGACTGGCATTCTAAGACCACTATTCTTCCCTAGTTATGTAAACAGGAGAAAAAGATTAAAAAGTAATATGTCTTAAGTTCTAGGATGTACATAAGAGACTCCAGTTCAGAAGGCTGACACAAGCAGTTAGCTCTTGGATTTGCTAAAGATGAAACTTCATTTAATCAATATCGAAATGTAAAGTACCAGGTTTACTCGAGGATGACATTTTCTGATAGATTTCTACTTCTGTTTTAACATTTAGCTTCTCTCAAAACAAAATGAGAAAAAGTCACAGATTACAGCCTCTTTGACCCTTCGATGAGATTACTTTTATTGTTATCATATGTTCCGAGCCTTTAACCAGTCTCATACTGTGAACAAATGTTTTAAGATGCAAACTTGAAAGAGGGTTCATTCATATTTAATGAAACATTTTTTCATATAACTGTGATCTGCATGGTAGGTTTCTTTTGCAAACACATTCTACCTTTTCTATTTAAATCCATTGTAATCTAGAGCTTTATGAGCAGCTACAAGAGAATTAATAACATGTTGTAACCTTTTTTGAAGGTTATGACATTAAAGGCATGACAATATTAAACAATGAAAATGCAAACCTGACAGAGTGTAACTTCAGTGAAAGATTATTGACTCATACAATGGTTACTTTATTCTCTTAGACAACACCGCACGACACAGGACTGTTAAACATTCCAGTTTATGATTTTCTTGTTTGGTAAAAGTAAAGGTACAAGCTATGCCATTTAAACATGCGGGGAATTCAAGCAAGAAACTATGTATATGACTATGCACTGTATGTATATGTAAATATGTATATATATATATATATATATATATATATATATATATATATATATATATATGTAGATATATACATATATATATTTATATATTATACATTATAGATAGATAGATGTACTTTTTTAAATGCATACTGGAATCTTTGACCTTCTTTTCAATTGTTATAGTTTAAAATATTAAAAAACAAGGAAGAACTATTATTTATGAAAATCATAAAAGCAGCTGACATTATAAGCAATGGTTCATACCAAACAGCAGAGAGCACTGAACATATTTTAAAGCACTGGTTGAAAAAAGTGCAACTCAAAGGCATCAGACCAGCCAACAGAGTATAACGCCCAGCCGTGAAGAGCTGAATGCAAATAGAACCAGAGGAGACTGTGTAGACATTTCCAAACACAGAGCCCCAGGCAGTATTAAGGGCATACCTAGGTATATCAGTGGCATACAATGCACCTTTTCACATGTATGTATCTAAACCTAAATTACAACTTGAAAGACCTCAGAGATTCATAAGTAAAAGATCCATGGCCTCAAAAATTTAAGTTGTCAGCTTTTTCTCTGTACTCAGTCTCTTACCGACTCCTCCTTGGAGATTTATGTCATGAAAGATCCAACCTTATTTGATCTCCAGTCCATCAAAGAACTAATAGTATATCAGATACATGGTTAAAGGGACTAAACATTCATCAACAGATAAATAGGGACACAAGTGGGTTGACTGCATGGCTAAGCTTGTAAAGGACCTGGTGTTCATTAACCTAGTATATAACTATGAACGTATGATCCTAAATAAGACAGGTTGGAATCATAAATCCATATCCTAACATATTTCTCATCTCTGTAACTGACTTTTGCTACATGTCAAGCAGAGTAGCACCCCTGGAACTTTTAAGGTAAACCTAGATAATTGGATGGGCAGCCTCAAATTCTTTCCTGGTCTATCTTATCTTGCAGTCCTTGAGGCTAGATAGAAATTTTAAATAGGGTTTTTTTTTGGCTAGCATGAAATGGTCTAGTACTTACCTATGAACCAATGAGCCTATACTTACTGCACTGAAATGATATGATACTATAAGTAGTTATGGTGAAGGCACCTTAAGAAGAAATAAGGCCATGTCAATAGCTTCTCAGTTACTAGTCTTCCCAGGAAATTGCATTGAACATAAAACCATCAAACCAAAGCATAATGCATATACAGTGACATCAGTGTATGAAGTACACAGATTGGTACAGATACTACCTATCCCAGGGAACACTGAAGGTAATCCAGCATAGATAATATATATTAAAATGTGTTGTGTTTTGCTAGGTATAGTACAGCACACACACACACACACACACACACACACACACACACACACACACACACACACACACACACACACACACACACACACACACACACACACACTCTCACACATGGAAACACCACTCTAAATTCAAAACTTTGATAAAATTCCTCCCACAAACAAAACCACACATACTAGTCTGATCTATAAACCACTGCCTCTAGATACGCATGTACACATAGCATAAAAAACAACCACAGATTACAAAAAGCAAATGCTCATGTATGAAAAAACAAACACAACTCCAGACTCAACATTTATAAGTTGAGAAGTTTTCATAACTGTAAAAGTACAGTCTAATGGAAATGCAATCTATTTTCCAGACATTCATTAGTCATAGCACAAGGCTGGTTTTTCATGGCTCCTGCATTCTTCTGTCTATTCAGTGTAACTGCTCTGGCACAGACCTTAATCTTCTCTCCATGGTAACTAAGTCTGACTAGATAGGGAGCAGCTACAAAATGTCAGTTATGGACAGGAGAGGAGTGATCATATTATTATTTTGTAAAACTCCACCAGCTAGCTACAGAGAACACAAACCATAAGTTGCAAACAGTGCTGGAGGGTCCTAGCTCAGCAGCCAAATAACTATTTCTCTGAGTCTTTCATTCCATGTCAGGCACCAATGAAATCTGAAGATGAGGATGGAGTGCTCTCTCAACCTCCTTTTCAATAAGTCACCAACAAGCAAAGGGTGCTGGTCCCAAGAACCTCAATGGCTAAGTCAAATGTACTTTGGCCCACTGCATGTTGATCCTATAGAAAGTATCAGACCACAACAACAACATGACCCTTTGCATTTCACAAGTTAATGTACAATGTCCCATTCTCCACTTATCGATTGCCCCAACTGCTATTTGTAGCTTTCCATTTCCCTACAAATGGTCCTTCAGAACCTTTGACTCCTTTGTCCACAGCATGTGCTGATGTAGCTCACAAATCACTTCACAGAAGGGCAGAATGGCCTCTGCCACCAGAGCACCCACCTGCCTCTGCAGGATCTCACTACCTTCTGACATGCTTATGGTTTTCCTTGCCTCAGGATCACCTACTAGTGATATAAAAGACGCAATGCACATGAGAGGATTAGTTCTATAGCAATGATAGTTGGAACATATGCACATAATTTACATCATTTTTTTAAATGACAAAAGCAGACAACATACAGACATTGTGACATGCACAGGACTGCAAAAGGCAAGGCTGCATCAGATGCCCCATTGTCCAAATGCATTGCAAGCATTCACAGTGATGAGCAATCAGCCAGCACTACTGTCATGTCATGGTCATAGCTCTGCATGCAATATACAAGAAGCTACTGTAGGAAAACTGAAAGTAGTACAAGGTATCAGTAGACGCATGTATGGTTAAATGGGTTGTTTTGCAATGATCAGTGCAAGTACTTAGCTGATGTGTATTGTGAGAACAAGGTGGTAAAAAAAAAAGCAATGTTACCTCAGGAACCTGGCACTATATAAGAAAGCAGAAATATTTAAATACTGGTATAGAAAATCATTGATTTGGATTTCTTATGTGTTGATTACACTAAGTGAGAGTCTTTGAAATGCCAGGGATAAGGGACTTTCTTCTTTTGTTCAAAATGGATGTATTTCTGGACTTTCCCCAAGTTTATGTGATACTAGAGTTAGAGGATTTAAGCTGCAGTGAGTGTGTTTGATAAATTATTTTGTTTTTATTATAACCATTTAAAGAAATTCTAACTGATAAAGTGCCATGTACCTAATTATCCAATGACATCGATATTGATTCTACTAAAGGCACATCAAATATCTGAACCAGGATATATGTCATATTATAACAAATAGTGATAATGTATGTCACACAGTGTAGCACTAAAGGTGGTTAAGGTATAGTGTAAGCTGATGCCAAGCCCTATACATTCTGTTTAGTGTTACCTGTTGTTAGCATAGTGATTAATGAACCTGTGCTGTAGTGGACACTTACATTCACAACTGTGCATTATATATGCACATCCTATTGCAAGTTTAGATATAATGGAAACTATGATAGGGAAGGTAGCGGCATCCATACGTTTTATTCAGCATAGCACAGCCCAGCACCATCTCAGCAGTAGTGATGCCTATGCTTTTAAGAGTGCTGTGCTCATAAAAATGTTTCTATTACAGTGCAACATGTATATTCTTCCACTCCACAAGGGTGGCAAAAATTATAATGTCTCCAACTTCCGTCCCATGATGGTGCATACATACAGCATGACTGGCACTGCTTCCCAGAGCCATGTATTCAATATGGTCACTCATTCGCTCAGGGTTGTTCATTGGGCATCATATCCTCCAGCTTTGGCTTCCTTCATTTTTTTTTCATTAAGGCCTTCTCATGTGTAAGTGAAAGGTAATTTTGTTTTGGTTTCTTGTGAAGTAGTTGTCATATAGAAACAGGGTACTGAACAGTACAAGTCAAACCTAACAAATTCAAGGCATACTTGTCAAATGAAAGTGGTAGCTGTTGCCAGCAGCTTCCATACGCTATTTCTGTCAGCTTAGATAGTGAGTTCAGAGATGCATGCACTTTCTGTAGCAGTGCTCTGTAGTGCTTCATATACCCTTGTCTGCCACTGGGTATCTGCTGATACACCAGACAGAAAATTTAGACTCATTCTCTTGGGTAGAGAAACATTTGAAAATATACATTCTTTACATGGGCTTACATTCCCAAAAAAATGTTACTCTCCCTTACTCACCACCTCCAGTCTGGTGATTAGAGAGTCCTAATTGCCATAGATACCTTCTTCACCATTATGACACTGGTTAATTGAAATTGGTGGGTTTAGATGGGCAAAAGTGGGTGGTGGGTTTAGATGGGCAATTAACCTATTCACCTTTTCTCAACTTACCAACTCCATAACTAGACCTAATAAAATCAACCCCCCTGGCTCCATACTTGACTGGATCCTAGTTTCTCATCCTAACAAAATCATAAAATCAGGAGTCATTCCTGACTCTCTAGGAGACCACCTCCCTGCCTTCACCATTCGAGCTGCTCCCTCTTCCTCACACTCCCATCAATACATTCATACTCGCAACCTAACTAACTTTAACCCCACTACTTTCTCTGATTCCCTTAAGCTAACTAACTGGAACCCCCTAAATATACTACCTCTGGACAAAGCCGTTGACTACTTTAATTCAACATTCTTAACAGTCCATAACTCCCTAGCTCCAATAAGAACTAAAAGAATTAAAACTAAAACCTCTCAATGGCTCACCAAAGACACAAAAAACATTATGCTACAAATGGATAAAACCTGGAAAATCTACCTCCGCTACAAACAACCTGAAACATTACTAAAATATAAACAGTTGAGAAACCTAGCCAAAAAGCAAGTCATTAGAGACAAAAAGTCTTACTACATCAAACTACAAGAAAATCATGCCAAAAATCCCAAACAATTCTGGAACTCTATTAATTCCCTCCTCAAGCCTGGAACAAAAAACAACCCCTGTCCTGACACCAGCAAATCTGATTCAGAAATTGCCTCACTATTCAATACCTTCTTCACCCCTTCCATAGCTGAGCTTACAAAAACCTTCACCAATAATAACCCTCCTCCCCTCCCTCCCCTTCCCACCCTAATTTTGAACTTAAACCTGTCTCCACCTATCTAATAAAGACACTCCTTTACAAGCTAAAGCCTTGCTCCAATGCCCCTGACAGCATTCCATCCTCCTTCTTAAAAATAACTTCAGATGCTATTGCTCTGCCTATCAGCATCCTGATCAATAGATCTCTACTTGAATCTTACATTCCCAAACTATGGCGAACTGCATATATTCTTCCACTCCACAAGGGTGGCAAAAATTATAATGTCTCCAACTTCCGCCCATAGCCATCCTCTCCCCATCTCCAAAATTCTTGAAAAATGCATCAACCTACAGCTCTTACCATTCCTTACCAAATACCAGCTACTCTCCCCTACCCAACACGGTTTCCGCCCAGGACATAGTACTAACTCCGCCCTTCTCTCCTTCTTACATACTGTCAATTCAGCCTGTAACTCTGGTAATTTGGTCTCTTCCATCCTGCCGGACCTATCCAAAGCATTTGATACCATCTCTCATACCCACCTTCTAAACCATCTCTCTAATCTCAGCCTTTCCCAAAAAACCCTTTCTTGGTTCTCCAGCTATCTTTCAAACAGGTCCCAAGCAGTGAAATGGGGCCAAGCCACATCCTTTTTCCTTCCTACTCCCACTGGAGTACCCCAAGGTTCCATACTAGGCCCTTTGCTATTCAATATCTTTATTAACGACTTCCATAAATTCATTCCTAACACCAAAATTGTACAATAGGCCAATGATTCCACTTTGATCTGCTGCGCCACTAACCTAGCAGAGCTCCAACTTCTGACTCAAAATGCCTTCTCTACCACTGAAAACTGGATGCTCCTAAATCACCTCTCTCTTAATGCCAATAAAACTAAAATCCTTCTATTCTCCCCCTCTAAATCATCCCCTCTTGATGAAAACTCTCTTCATATTACTAGCCTTAAAAACTCCCCGATGGAGACTGTACCCTCTGCCAAACTTCTCGGTGTCACTATTGACAATCAGCTAAAATTTAACTCCCATATCCAGCTAAATATCAAAAAAACTCACATAAAACTTGGCCTACTGTACAGAAACAACCGCTTCCTCTCTCCTTCCTCCAGAGTAACTCTCACCTCTACCTATCTCCTTCCCTCTCTCATGTATGGCTCTGCCCTGCTCACTAAATTATCTTCCACACTTACCTCCAAACTGAATATATGCTACAACAAAATCTCCAGATTTGCCACCAGTGCCAAATCCTCCTCTCACCATTGCAATTCCCCTTCACTCCTTAAACTGGCTTGAACTCCCCAACCTACTAGACTTTCACCAATTAACCACAGTCCACAAATTATTATTCCAACCCTCAAACTACCCCGCACTATCCAACATACTACAACCATATTCCCCCCTCAGACCTCTTAGATCTTTTCACCAAAACCTGATCACCATTCATAAACCTAAGCACTCAGCTGGCCAGCTTCTCTTATCCTTCACCCTAGCAAAAAAATGGAATGCTCTGCCCTCCTTTCTAAGGACCTGCAACAACCACAATAACTTCAAATCTCAACTTCATTCCTACCTCTACCTAAACAGGAAATGCAACTGCACTCTTCCACCCTTACCTCTCAAACTCTCCTCCCCCTTCACTCCTGGCTAACCTTTCACCTTCCTAACCTCACTCTCAATTTACTAATTTGTACTCATAACTAAATATTACTTCTAGCTATTATACTGTATTCTCATTTGTATCTTGAACTAAATTGAAATTGTATTGATTATTTTTTGTAGAATGAATCCCTACTGTATGTATGTTTTACTATCTTAGAAAAATGTGTATCTAAATTTTGCTGTGTGGAGCTTTTCTCCCCGGGCCTCCACTGAAAATGGGCCCCCTAGTCCAGTGGACCTCCCCAGTAATAAAACTGAATAAATAAATAAAAGTAAGATCAGCCATGATTAAAGGGGCATGTCTATTACCTAATGCACACTTCTTTGTGAATGCACTCCAAAGCATTGAGTGATTTTAAATTTATCTGCATCCATTGCAGGGCTCATAATGAATATATAAGAAAGACTTGTCAGAATAAGGTCAGATGATGCCCAATGCATACAACTGACTACATATTCATTACCAAGACATATCATCATATGCACTGTGATACACAGCAGGCCTGTAAAAGACATGCCTGTCAGCTGTACAAAGTAGTTGCTGATGTGAGTCATAGTTACTACTAATGGAGCAGTATGCATATGCATTATATATACGTGTGCACTGAACCTTAGTTTAATATAGCTAGCAGTGCTTTATATTTTTTAGCATTCTAAATACTGTTGGCACACTAAGTTGTAGAGTCTGAAGAAAGGCATAAGTAGGCATAATTTGTGATGTTTTAGAGCTGTGGCAATGATGGTGAGCCAACAGTGATGGAGAAAGGAAAATTTCACTGAGAAAGTATTTATTTATTTATTTTACATTTGTTGACCGGGATAGTCCGACTGGATGCATGTCCATTTTCAGCGGAGGCCCGGGGAGAAAAGCTCCAAGGGTAAGCAGATACAGCATTACATAATACGAGCAATCTGATACTCTTCACAAGATGGCAAATAGATACCATACTGCACCTAGGCCAGGTGGCAGTTTGGAGAAATGCAAGTAGTACTGTATTATAAGAAAAGAAAATAGTTGTAAGTGACTTCAAATAGTCTTTTTTTAACTATTGATGTTTTCTACAAACAGACATGTAAAGTATATAATATGGAAACTTTCTTAATTTCAGGGAGTACTGAGTACAGTAAACTGGTTTGAGTATTATCAGGAGGAGGGTATATCACCTGCATCCCTAAAAACTGCATTTCTGATATGGCACCAAATTCAAGCTAGAATAAAGACTTATTTTTTCTAGAGAACCGATAATGTCTTTATATCTGAGATTTTATAATCTCTGAAATAGCTTATTTAGTTGAAGTACAAGGGAGGAGGTACATTCCCTTATATCACATGTAGGGAGTTACAGGCCCATGGAAAATGTTTTTTGTAAAACATTTTGTACATGAAATTATGCATAGTATCGCTAATTAATATTTAAGTTAGGGGTTCCCAAAGTGTGCGCCGTGGCGCCCTGGGGAGCCACGGATTCCTCACAGGGGAGCCGCGAGCTAATAAGCTTAGCTGCAAAATAAACCGCAAGCAGTTCGCAGTTTATTTTGCAGCTAAGCTTATTAGTTCATGGCGAACTAAGTCTAGACCTACACTGTAGCTTTTTAGCAGAACTGGCATAAAGGGATTCAGAAAGGGAGCCGAGAATAGAAAAAGTTTGGGAACCACTGATTTAAGTCATTCAATTGCTTTCTTTGAGAAATCAACAATTCATTCTGTGCTCAAAGTATTGTGATTTGACAATGTGAGTTTTGAACATTCAGCATTCTCCCTTCTGTCACAGTTCTGTTGAACATACTGCAGTATTCCTATAATTCAATCAGCAGCCATGGAGATGCCAAGTTAGGTTAGTATACATATTTATGGGCTAAATATGCTGCTGATGTTTGTTGGCTTGCTTATCACAGAAGTAGCAGTTGAAGTGGGCAGTGGCAGTTTTCATGTTGTCATGGTCACTTCTTAATAGCTTCTCTGGTGCTGTTATGAGAATGCACATTTTCATGTATAGCAGGAATCAGCATGACCATGGAGCAGACTTTGCACACCTTCCCAGGGTTATAAAGCTGCATACCTTGGGAATAAATCAAGCAAGAGGTCTTACAAGTAGTCATTGTTGTGTGCAATATAATCCAATAAATAGTTCTTTTCTTGTTCCTAGGAGTCTGCTTATGCTAACAGCTCTGAGGCACATGGGCAGTTATATAAATGTGCTTCAATGTAGGCTGAATAATACGGGTTTGACAATTATTAAATATTGGGACCATGCTAATTTCTTGTTATTTTGCAAGCATATTTCTTATCCAGGTTGCTGGATCACAGATCACATGGTTGATTAATGAAACAAATTCATGGGAGTCATCCATGATCACTGCATGTATAAGAGAACATTTGAAATCTCTGGGCTAATTAAGCCAGGCAGTCCTGAATAAAATCATATCTTCATTTCCTACCCTATATCCATGTGATGGGCATCTAGTTATGGTCCTACTAGTGTCCCATCATTTTATTTTTATTTCTGGGCCATTTTCAAACTCAAACCAGGATAAAAAAGATGAAGAGCCATATAAAAGCATGTAGGAAGCATAGGATTCACATTCTAACATAGTAGCACATAAATATTGTGGCATATTACATCCATGAGTTTTAAATACAATAACTGGAAAGGTAAAGGTGGTTGTATAATGGGGAGGTTGGGGAGGAGGAGAAGGAGGAGAAACGGTAGGTAGAAGATATATGCACGTTACATAAATATATATATATATATATATATATATATATATATATATATATATACGTGTGTGTGTGTGTGTGTGTGTGTGTGTGTGTGTGTGTCTGTGTGTGTCTGTGTATATGTATATATATATATATATATATATATATATATATATATATACGGGTTCCCTTCAGAATCATACCGAATTTCAGTTTTCCAAGATTCTAATCCCGAATGCTTGGAATCGCGAGACACCAGAAGCATGAAATTTGAAATCCCGAAGTTCGGAGCTTCTGGTGTTGTGGTGTATGAATGGATGTAAGTGCAGGTAAGTTTGTATGAGTGTGTAGGTTATGTGCTGTAGTGTATGTTAGTGTGTGTTTCAATTGTGATGTGTGTGTGCAAGGGGCTGTGAAATGTGTGGGTATGAGTTGCCTTTGTATGTGTGATTGTGCAGTCTCGGAGTTAGAATATATAAGTAGAGGGGGTGTGGAGGCAGTTGTGTTTTGTTTGTGTGGGGCGGCAGTTGTGTGTATGAGAGTGTGTGTATATAAGTGTCAGGATTTTGAATTTTGCGATTATGGGCATTCGGGATTGTGGTGTTTCAGCTTTATGATCTCAATATTCAAATTTTGAGATTATAAAGTGAACACACACACACACACATATATATATATATATATATATATATATATATATATATATATATATATATATATATATATATAGACACATAGGTAAGTAGAACAATGAGATTAGATGGGATGAAAGATAATAACATAAAGGCAAGCATAGAAAAACATACTCAATAATGTGCAATTCTTGGCATGGCTGCTGCAGGTGGGAAAAATGTGCACCGTGGGACCTTAGCTTAGAGGGATTATGTTCCTCATGCAGTGTTGGTGCTAGCATGAGAAACTGAGTGCAGCTTGGTGAGTCTGTAAACAAGAGTAAGTACAAGAAGAGTGGTTCACAGGTGTAGACGCTTTTCCCTTATTTTTATTTAGTCATTTAGAGTGTGGCAGTGAAGTTTTCTTCCTTGGGGATGGGAAGTGAAGACAGAAGCTGAAGTTCTTCATTGAATACTGATGATAGTTTGAGACCATTTTTGATTCAGCGAAGCAGGATACCATTATTTATGACAGCTCTACATTGAAAAGAAAGGAAAGTGGAGATTTTCTTTATATCCACCTACACTTGTAGCTGTCTGAGACTTGTACACATCTATGGTGAACCCACATGCCTTTGAAATGATCCTGTCCTTCACAAATTGTGGCTTTGCTGTACAGGCCCTTAAAAGATATTGGGCATTTCCAGTACCTTGCACACCAATGAATTTGCACTCTGTAGCTGCTGCAGTTACTATGTTCACTAATATGCCAATACTGGATTCTATAAGCTATGCCTCTACTGTTCTCTACATAGGTAAATGTGCCATTATGTTGTTTTCTACTCTTAGCACATATCATATTTTGCCTGTAGACTGTTTTTTGAGAACTACTCTGTAATGTTTTTCTCCCTATGCTAACATCTGATGACACTTCTGGTATCTGCAAGTAGTTGCCATGTATAATATAAAAGGCATAAAAATTGTTAGTCTCCAGAGGTCTATTCTGTAATTTCCATTATCTCATTTTAGTGGAATGCTATACGTCCACCATGTGGATATCATTTCATCATATTCATCTTAATAATTTTAGAGTACTGTATTTCTTTTAACATAAATGACAAATTTAAGAAACAATTCTCCAAATGGAAGGAAGTTCAGATGACTTTACTAAAAAAGTGTCTTTTGATTCTATACAACTTGTTTATGACCAAATTACTTACTTGTTCATTTTATTCTGCTATATTTTCTTAATTTTGTTGTGATGTCTATTACATTTTGAAAAGTTTAATAGAAAACTTAAAAAAAGGAAACTGGTTTTACCACAAACTGTATAATGCCTTTATAACTTGGGAAATTCCTTTCTGTAATGAGAATTTCAGATACACATCATCTATCATACAGCATTGGTCTGTGTCTGCAATCACCTTTGGCTTTTGATTGCTGAAGTGAAAGATCAAGCAGTCTGTCATTCTAATAAATCAGCAAAGTGTGGGACTCTGCTGTACAATAACCATTGTTTGTAGATCGACAAAGTACACATGCAAAAAAGACATTCAGGGATACACAGTACTTCTTTCTGTAGAAAGACATATTAGGTTCATTGATCATATAAAAGCTCATGTTAAAGGGGGTGATAAGTGGAAGAATTGTGTCAAAGTGAGTAGTAATAATAATAATAATAATAATAATAATATATTATTATTATTATTATCATCATCTTTATTATTAAAACATAGACTATATACGAAAATATCTCTGGGTTGGATAAGCCAATTATTCTATTTAATAATGCTTCTCATATTGGTTTTGAAATCAGTGTATTTTTTTTTTTTTGCCTTCCTCCTAGATTCACACTAACCACCACTGAAATTTTATTTTTAATTGTGTAAAACAAAAACGAAATGCTCCTATTGCAGATATTTCACTCTTACTTCTCACTACCAGGCAATACATAAAAGTTCTGACCAAAGTAATGTCATTCTTTTTCCTCAAGTGTGTTTTTGCTGTCACCATAAACTGCAAAGCAGGAATGTTTCTGCAATATAATTTAGGTAATGTTTTAAGGAAAGTAGTGATTCATACAAAATAGATTTGGGGTGGGGAATTGAAATTGAAGCCGAGCTAACTTTGAGCACTATGACAAAGATGATAATTTAGTGGTTATTCAAACTTATCTTGCATCGATTGTTCACATGCAAACACTGCTCTAAGTGATGTGTAGTAATTTAGAATAACTTTAAACATTCCTGCTTTCTGTATTTAGTTACTACTTTCTATTGTTATATTTGGGATAACAGTGCTACTTTATTTCTGATATTTTCTGAACACTATGCTACCAAATGTACTTGGCATCTCAATTAGGATTTTAAATGACATGCTTCTATCAGTCTAAATGTTAAGAAGTCTGGGCTCAGTCAAAACTAAACATTTGGGATGCTTTGGATGAAGTCTCATGTTTTTTTTCCCTGTCTGGTATCAACTGGAAATAGTCCCCTTATTTTGTCACCATCAAGGGACTAATGAAGTCTATGAAAGAAAGAACTGAAAATGAAAATATGTAGGAGAAGCTTGGAAAGGAGAGAGGTGGGTGAAAGTAGATAGGAGGAAATACGTGGAATAAAGCAGGCAGGAGAAGTTTGGAAAATATTGCAAAGTGTATAGGTTAAGTAAGACATATATATGAATCATCTGGAAAGTGTAATACAGGTTGTACATTTGCTTCATAATGAGAGACTGTGGTAGAGTTATGTAATACTTCCTTTATTTTCCATGCTAAAAAACAGATACTGAATAAGTGGTCTTTGACTAATATTTTTGAAAACTGAATAGCATTGTGGGGCTGTCAGGTGGATAGTTTGTTCATTTTTTTTTTTTTGGTATCTAGATACTAGGGGCTATGTAACCTGTTTTTGTGTTTGATTTATTGACATAGGTGATACTGATTGGCTGATCATAGGTGTGTTATAGTTATATGCCATTGCAGAACACTGAGCAGTGCTGAGCATGGTTCTTTGATTATGCCTGCTTTACATAAACATATTCTCGTTTGTAATCCAATGACATCTAATCACTTATTTCAGTATAGAATAATGATGGTTGCTATCCTTCTGTCCAGCAGCAAGTTAGGAATTTTATTACAGGTAAACGTCATGCTGTTAAGTTATGATTTTTTTGTGTTGCAATACAAATAGTTTCATTAAAAAATGGGTAGCATTAGTTCTTCTGTAATTCTGCAAATACTTTCCTTGAGTCTGGTAGACATTTATTGCTTATTGTTCATAAAGCACCATGTTTGCCGTGGAGGCTAATGGACAAGGTGCTTACATATTCCTGGATGTTAAGTTTATGGCTGATTAAGACCCCTGGATATTTTCATGAAAATATTCCTTTTGAAAATGCTGATGTCCCTTTGATTGAAGTAGTTGGCTGTTAATTGAGCTTTTACTTACAGAATTTTAATGGCATAATAAGAACAGCTTGGACATTTTTTTATGCAAAATTAGTTCAGTCTAACTCATCCATTAATGTGGGTTGAACTTTCTTGCAGTTCATAGATAAGGGATTGAAGAATTTAATTCAATATACTAAAGCTGCATTGCCAGTGTTTTGTACAATGTAGAGTCACATGTTGTTTAGATACATTTGTTTGTGTCTTTCGGCTTTTCCTGGTTAGGGGTCACCACAGCGGAACTCCGGTCCGCTAAATACTGCTGTTAAATATATTAAAACGTAGAGGCCCAAAAATAGATTCCCTGATGCACACCTATGTTTGTCAGGAAATAATGAATTTGTCATGCCACTTTGCATATGAGATTTGATTATTGTAGTATGTTTAATAACAAGAATAAAACTATTTAAGAGCATCTCTTTTTTATTTTTTACAATATCGTTCATAGTAGGCAGTGATTCAGTGCATCAAATGCCTTGGAAAAGTACAGGTATGCTGCACTGGAAGTATGTTTTGTGTGTGTGAGTGCGTGAGTGCGTGTGTGTGCTTGTGTGTGCTTGTGTGTGTGTGTGTGTGTGTGTGTGTGTGTGTGTGTGTGTGTGTGTGTGTGTGTGTGTGTGTGTGTGTGTGTGTGTGTGTGTGTGTGTGTGTGTGTGTGTGTGTGTGTGTGGGTGTGCCCGTCTATGCACATGTATGTGTGTGTCTTGCAATACAATTGACAAGTTTGAATAGAATAGTTTCTGAGCTATGCCATAGTCAGAATTCATGCTACATTTGGGTAATAAAGTTATGTTCTGTTAGGTAATTTATGAGCTATAAGGGTATGACGTGCTGAGATATTTTTGATAGTGGGACTGGCATTATTCTGTAACTTTCATCCATGCTCTGCTCTCCCTCTTTATTCAGTTTTGTAAACTTGATTTGGTTATAGTGGTCTGGAAATGATCCTTCTTTTAAATTTGTGATGATAAACCTTGAAGAGTGGAACAGTGATAAAGACTGAGGGTCTCTTAAGTCATCAATAAAAAGTGACGCATTTTCTTTCAATCATTCCAGTAACTTTCTTACTTAGGCTGTTGAGACTTGATATTTAATAGTGTTTGAAGATGTGACAGGTTGCAGTGTGGTATTTATGGGTTCATCCTACTGAGACAAGTATCCTGTTATTTTAGATTGTAAGAAATTCTCTAACTTTGTTAGCAATGTCCAGAGATATATTGGCAGTTCTAAAATACAAGATTTTCCTGGATACATTTGTTTTTCCAATTGCTTTGTCTGTAGTATGCAAAAGCATGGTTGCGGCTTGTTGCAAAGTAGTCCTGCTAGGTGTTTCTAATTAACCATTGTTATGTGTTTTGTGCCTCTCTGTATTTGTTGAAAGAGCTGGTGTTGTGATTCTGCCTAAATTGATTATTTACGGATTCTCCTTTTGCAATGCAAGTTCATACTGCTGAATCAGTCCATAGTAATGTATTGTTTCTTATTCATGTATTTCACATTTAAGTGAACTTACTAAACTGGTTCAATAGAGTGGAGTTAAATATACTACATGCAAAGTTCATATCATGTGCATTGTGAAGGCATTTCCAATCTATATGTATAATTTTCTGTCTTGTGTTCTCTATAAGGTATTCATGATATTTTCAGTAGTAGTTCATAGTTCCACTGATGGAGGTTTGTGCTTCCAAATAATGAATATAGCCTGATGGTGACGGAAAAGGCTCAGTACTGTTTTCCCTATTTATGGTTATTAGAATGCTTGGTCATAATTAATTTAAGAATATATGTCACTCCCAAATGCTCATCATTGCATTAAGTAGTACAAAATACTTGTATAAATCCAGATGGGAAATATACATGATGAGAACTTTGTTAGTCTCCTCTGTGCTTTTCCCTGTGTACAGTACAGGCATCAGATAAAAGGACTTCTCCATCACAGTTGTCAAGGAGCAATGAGATGACTTCTCAAAGCAGTTTCTTTACATTCCTTGGTTTTAAGTAAATGCAAGCTATATTATCTGTTTAGTACTGCCAGCAGATGGGCTTAAAAGCAAGACTTATTTTACCTTTATGATAGGGGATTGGCTTGGGTGCAATTTAGGCTTAATTGTTGATTCAGCCAATAATGTTATGCATCTAGATCTATTACCTTCTCTAGCTTGACAAAAGGTTTCATTGTCTGGCCTCACAAATGTTATGTCCTGTGTGTGTGGTTTGAACCAATATTCCAGAATAGCCAAGACTGTCATGTTGTAATGGGGATACAAAGACTTGGATATGAAATATGGTCTTGCACAGAGTCCTAGTATTAGCCTAAAAAATATTCTTCAAGCTGTTAGGAGACAGGAGGGTGTGAATGTGGCTTTGGCAATTTGGCTGTGTCTGAATTATAGGCCATGGGGTTTTTAATACATAACCAGATCAGAGCAATAGAAAAAGATGCATAGCAAGGCACCCTCAATTAATATTAATTCTACCATCTGACAGTAAGAAACATCCACATAAGTATAGTCTTGCAGCGGTTAGTGCTGTTACCTCACAGCAAGAGGTTCACTGGCTTGATTCTCGGCTGGGGTATCTTCTGTGTGGAGTCTGTATGTCCTCACTGTGTTTGCAGGGGTTTCCTTCCACATTCCCAAGACATGCAGCAGGTGGATTGGACACTCTAAATTGACCCTAGATGTGAGTGTAGGTGCCTTCTGAGGAAGGTTGGGTGCTGGGCTGTCAACTCAACACTGAAAAAAAAGTCTACTGCCACTTGTTCTGCGGACCACTGATCTGCTGTGGTGACTGCTATCGGGATCAGCTGAAAGGAAAAGAAGATGTATTTTGATCTGCTGTGGTGACCCCTAATGGGAGCAGCTGAAAGGAGAAGGTATTTTATATATATATATATATATATATATATATATATATATATATATATATAATTTTTGTATGGATGGGTTACTGCATTGTATTTAGCTCTAAATAAGACAAATGATACTAAATGCAATAGTTCTTTATTATTACCTTCCTTGTGCATATAATAGTCACATGTTTATAAGTGTCAGAAGAGAGGATTTAGTTTGTTTGCTTTTCAGTGTATTCATTAGTGATGTATGCTATATCAACAAGTGAACTGATATCAAGCAGTAAACCATCACACTTAACACATAAGATCATATATAAGCTATAGTGATGGAATTAGAAGTTCAGTACAGTGTGATGCCATATTTAATGACTTGTTTTAGACATCTGTACTGAGGCATATGCTAACAGTTATTTATTTGTGTAAGATGTGCATTTACATGAATTCAGTGAGAGACTGCCTACATAACATGGAAAAAATGGTAAACAAAATTGAATCTTTCTCCAGTCTGCTATGTGTTTATTTCATTTATGTTGTACTTGCATATACTGGATCTGGATAAAATATATTAGGAACTGCACATGTTATGTAAATCTCTGCAGCACATTGCAGAAAAAAAAGGGTAGAGAATAAAGGAAATAAAGTATACAGGGTGATAAAAGAGCTTGTACTGGTAAACATGGAAGTAAGTACTGTGTGTGCTATATAAAATGAGAAAAACGTTCAAATGACTTTGTATAGTAAACGTTTCTTAGCTTAATTTGGTGGAAGTGAGACATGAAGTGAAAGTAATCTAAAAGCAATCCATTTACAGGCAGTATAAAGCTTTGACACAGGGCTGCTTAGCTTTATGGCTGGCACACACTGGCCAATAGGGGCACATAGACCATTTCCACCATTAACATTGGTTAGCCTAGGATACAGTTGGTATAGTGGTTAAGGTCTTCATCTCCCATGTGCAAAGTTAAATCCTGACCTCCAATCAATGTCTATATGGAGTTTGCATGTTTTATTTGCATCTCTGTGGGACTCCACTGGAATGCACACTGGCCAATAGGGGCACATAGACCCTTCCACCATTAGCACTGTTTAGCGTAGGACATGGTTGGGATAATGGTTGAGGTCATCCTGTCCCAATGTACAATGTTAAATCATGATCTCCAGACAATGCCTGTGTGGAGTTTGCATGTTTTCATTGCATCACTGTGGGGAACTTCCAAAAGCATGCTTGTTGCTTCCACCTCAAACTCACCTAAGTATGGCGCTGTAGGCAGGACAGACTCTAGATGGTACCTTTTGGGGAAACAGTTGCACAGACCAACTGCTTTCTTCATCAAATGTGGTACACAGTATCCTGTAGATAGGTGAACATGGATCACAGACTGTGTGCCACTGGGAGGAGTACAAATTGGCTCTAAGTGACCTGATCACATTGACTAATGTTGTCAGAAATGGACATAGGTATTTGCTGGTAATAAGTGGAGTGAGGATCCAGCCTACTCCGACATATGTCAGGGACCATGGTTAATGGTGGGAGGGGTCTATATATTTCCCTATTGGCCGGTGTGTTCCTGCCATTAAATCCAGCAGCCCTGGATCAATAAGCTACTGGCTGGCTGATATCCTCTTGCCCAGCTTGCTTGCCTGGTATAACTGTGCTGAGCAAAAGCTTAATGTGAAACCATTCAACTTGCAAAACATGAACTAAGAATTGTTACACTCAGTATAGGTTCACTGACAAGACACAACTTGGAAGTGTATAACATTTCATCTAGGAGACGGCTGCATGCCCTCTATATCTAGGAGATAAGATGGAAGAGCAGTGCAGTAAAGCTACTTAGCTTGGGATTTAGAGTCTTCTGTTCAAGGGAGGACAGACCAGAAAAGGTCTGGGAATTGTGATGAGGGAGAATCTACAAATGAAAGTGAGGGGTTTCATCAGAATTAGTGACAGATTCATGACAATCAGACTCAACTGCAATGATAGTGCAGCATTCATAATCTCAATAGCAATAAGTAGGGTTATGATAGCATTTAGGCAGCATTAGCATAACCTACTCTATACAGTTGGACAACATAAAATGGTATTGATAATGGAGACCTGAGTGCACATATCATGACAGATATAGCAGAATATGAGGACTCCCTGGATCTATTGGGATGGGACAACAGGAAGAAAGAAGAAGAAGAGGACATTATTGACTTCTGTCTGGCAAATGGATGATGGTGGCCAACACATGGTTCTGCAAGAAAGACAGTCACAAGACCACATACAAGAGTGGGCAGCACGCAACTCAGACAAAATTCCTTCTAGTAAGGCGATGGTGCAAGGTTAGAATCAGTGATTCCAAAGTCATCCCCAGTGAAGCAGTTGGCCCACAACATAAACCACTGGTTGCCACAATCAGTGGAAAGCAGTAATCGGAGAAGACTCTAAGGTCAATAAAAACTAGTCTGAAGACATAGAAATTGACTGAGCAGGAAGCAGAAGAGTTCAAGAAAATAATCAAGGCTTTCACACCTCAAAAAGAAGAAGGTGAAGGAGGTGAAACTGAAGAAGAATGGCTGCACCTCAAAACAGTATGTGGGAAGACTACAAAACAGCTATGCAGCCAAGCTAAGTATGGAAATAAGATGCATAAGGAAAGCTTTAGTGAAATGCATGAGTCCAGGAAGTCATCAAAAGAAAGAACTGCAAGAAAAGAATGTGCAGGAAAAAGTGGGAGATGGAACATGTGGGCCAGGCTAAAAAGGAATACTGACTGGAAAACAAATGTGCTAAGACAGCAAAGAAAAAAACAAGTCATTAGACAGACTCTACCAGCTTCAGGAAAAGGACTCATCATATAGCACAAATAAACTCTTTAAGGTTGCAAGGCAAAGACATAGAGATAAAGAAGATAGTCATCAGACATTTTTCACAAGGGATACCAGCAACAATCTGTGCACCAATCTACATCACATGATCAAAGTCAGCAGGGGTGTAGCTAGGATTTTCAAATTTGTGCTCACAGCTCTCAAACTGCTACCCCCCTCCCCAGCCAAGCTACGGCCATTCTCGTAATTCACGGTTCGCTCTTTTAGTGTCGATGAAGAGGCATTCGCTGTAATGCCTATGCAGTAATATGATATAAATTCACTCAAACTCGGTTCCTTGAATTGAAAATTAACCTGAAATGTCAGTTCTTTGAAAAATGCAGCATGGTAGCTGGGATAGAGAATTTATGCTTTTGTTTTCTGTAACTAAGGTACAGGTTTTGAGCTTGAGTAAATTACTAACCACCTGCTACCCCTAACTAGGATGTTTCCTTCACACACACACCCCTACCTACCTCTTAGTGCAAGAAATATGGACAAAGCCTAAAATAAACAGGGACAGATATTAAATAATGCTCTCGTGAACTTAGAAAGTTGCTAGAACAGAATTTGTGCTAGTATGAGAAAGTTGCTAGAATAACAGGATTTGTGCTAGTATGAATTTTTGTAAATGACATGAAGTCTGAAACTCAAATGTCTGTCATTATTTAGCAAATTCAGCCTTCAATAATTTTCTAGAAAATCACAAAATTTATGAGGAACAGACAAAAAATATGGGGCAAAAATCTGGACATTCTGCAAAATTTGGACAGTTGAGAGGTATGCTACCTAACACACACACACACACACACACACACACACACACACACACACACACACACACACACACACACACACACACATACCTCTCAACCTCTTAGAGCAACAAACTCATAAATAAAACTGAGGCAAAGACCCAAAAATAAGGAAATTTTTTAAAATATTGCTCTTATAAACTTAGAAAAGATAATAGAATAGTAGTAGGTCTTGCATTAGTACGAATTTTCTGAAAGGTATGAAATCTGAAACTCAAATGTCTGTCATTATTTTCTAACTACAGTCTTTGCCACTAATTTGCCAGAAAAATGCAATTTTATGATAAATGGACCAAAAATGTGGTGCAAAAATATAAAATTGCCAGACAATACAGCTGGGAACCTGTCAAAAAAGGGACACCATTTTAATATGAGCACAGTTAACTTAGAGCAGCTAACAAAATTAGATAATCTACATACATTTCTGAAATAAAAGTAATGTATAACTCTGATCATTACAGTTATTTATAAAAGTAAACCCTGCACGTTTTCTTCCAAAATTGCTATTTTGCGGAGAGATTATTAGGGGGAGAGCAACATTTTGAGCCAAAATTGGGGACAGTTGAGAGGTTTGGATATTCCTAATTCTATAAAGCAATTTATTTGCACATACCTCTCAACCTCTTAATGCAGGAAATCTGGACAAGGCCAAATATATTGGGGGAGCATACAAACAGTACTAAAAATTTACTTTCTATAAACTTAAGACGGTTGATAGAATATCAGGTCTTGCTTTAGCATGCATTTTTCTGAAGAGTATGACGTCTGAAACTTAACGTCGGTCATTATTTAGTGACTTCATTCCTAAATGATTTGCCAGAAAAGTATTATTTTGCATTTTACAGCACAAATACCAATAAATATCTGCTAAACAAAGCAATTCAGTCTCACAATGAAAGTAGACTTAGCATTAAAACTTCTCTGCCCTTGAAACTCACATTCATTGAAACAGCATTGAAACCCACATTCAAAGAAAATGCATTTTGCCAGTGGAAGATAAAGATTAACTTTGGGCTGTTTTCAAATCATAGGCCCCTTGCACATGAGACGTACAGGTGCTCTTTGATACACCTTCCATCATAAAAGTCTACTCAAACTTCTACAGTCCACCAGTATCAGTAAATATGCACAATCTCTGAACTAGTAAAAGCCATCTACATAATTCCACATTAGAGAAATCTGTAACTAATGAAATGGCTGCTGCTAGCAAACAACTTTATATTTCATGGTTTCATCTACAAATAATGTGCCTGTTGCCCTTGAGGAATAAATTGCCTATGTTGCTTTAAAAACAATGATACACTAGTAATATTGCAATAGGGAATGTATGGCAAACTGATAACAGGTTCATAGTTACTACTAGATATCTTCGCCAAAACGGACTACAGCATCCACCCCCCCTTTACAACACAGTACAGTATCAGCAATGCATCTACCTGATGTGGGAGAAGGACCCACAGCCTTCTGCATCAAAAGCAAGTACAATACCTGTTGTGCTATTAACAGTACAAGCAGACTCAGCATAAGCAGCACTAAACTTAAGTTCCCCCCTGCAGCTCTCAGCTCCTTGTAAAATGTCGACACTCAGCTGTATCTCTGAACTTTGCAGCACAAGAAATCTGGAAAAAGCCAACATTTATTGGGGGGGGGGGACAAAAGCCCAAAAAACAGGCACACATTTTAAACATTGCTTGTATAATTTTGGAACGTTGCTACAATAAAATGCTGTGTTATCACCATGCATGTCTTGAACCCAGAACCATATGCACTATAGTCAGTGCAACATACCACTATGCTAAATCAGCAGTTTGAAAAATAGGAAGACAAACTTAATGACTATCATTTAGATAGCTCTCAACCTCTTAGCACAAAAAACCTGGACAAACAAAGCCAATAATGAGGGAATACAAATTCAGTTCTCACTTCACACCTTAGCACAAACAACTTGGACAAACAGCAAAAACAATAATGGGAGAAATACAACTTCAGTTCTCAGTTCTCACTTCTCACCATAGCTCACAACCATTAGAAAAGCAAATCTGAACAAAGTTCAGAAATGGTGGTGGTTAGGGACTTAAGGCTCTTCTTACCCTCAAGCAAAGGTACAGGGTTTGAGCCTGAACACCTATAACCAGCAGGTGTATTATGTGGGCGGCATTCACACACACACACACACACACACAGAGTTTAAACTACATTAATTGCCTTCCAACTCTAACTGTTGCCATTTATGATAGCTGGACCCACACACACAATTGCCTACAATAATCTGTTTGTTGCTTGCACACACTTACTTCAATTGTGGATTGATTGCCTGCCTTCCATTTGTGAATGCTCTTGATTGCCTTCCAACTCAATGATAATCCATTTGCGATAGTTTCCCGCTCGCAGCCAGCCGGACATGATGTGAGCTCACTTCCGACTAGCTGGTATCCTCCTTAAAGGAGCCAACACCCTTTAAAAAGAAAGAAGAAATATGTACGTACATTTTTTTTTTTCAAAAAAGCTACCCCCCTTCTAAAAAGTTGTACTGAAATCAGTACAGTGTGTTTGCCTCCCGACATCCCTGAAAGTCAGGTGGAATTAATATTTCAAGCAGCTTCTGAATGAAGAAAACCCCACAGGAGCTGTATCGTCTAAGATCAGCTATAATGAAAAATGAGGAGTAGCCCACCCTAAAAGAAGTAAGAAGAGCGCTAAGGAAAATAAAGCCAGGGAGATCAGCAGGCTCAGATGAGGTGACAGCACATATGATCAAGACGTTTGGTGAAATAGGGAGAAATGGTAACAGAGACTATTCATAACAACATGGAGATAAAGGCATATCTGAAAGGACTGGAAAATAAGCATTCTAGTCCCAGTGTGCAAGAACAAAGGAGATATTCACATCTGTGGTAAGTATACATTTATCAAACTCCAATCACACTGCATAAAATTCTGGAGAGAGTGACTGATAAATGAATACTCAGATTAACAGAATGTAACATGGGAGGTGAGCAGTTCAAATTCAGATCAGGATGCACTACAAGTGAACAGATCTTTGTAGTGAGACAGATAGTTGATAAGAAGGTAGACATGAGGAAAAAGTCCAACTGGGCATTCACTGATCTGGTGAAAGCATTTGACAAGGTCCTAGGAAAGCTGATCTGGGCAGTCTTGTGATGGTTTGAAGTCCCAGAAAAACCGGTAGAATTAGCACAATGTACAAAGACACAATGACACAGGTATGACTTTGCACTTACAGAGAGGTTCATAGAGTGAGTGAGTATGTTCCAGGGTACAGCTGTGAGCCCATTGCTGTTCATACTGGTGATGAGCTACAGTAGCACACAGCCTGGAGAGGACAGATCAACAAAACTGCCATATGCAGCCGATGTGACATAGCAGGCAGAGTCTGAGCAAGAGCTTTAGTAAATGATAGGAGAATAGAATGCAAAGTTGATGGCAAACGGGAAGAATCTGTGTATGGATGAGACAGTTGTAATGGTAGCAAATGGGGCAAATCAGAAGAAGATGAGAATGGAGATAGAAGGGAAAAAAGTGGAACAGGTTTTCAGGTTCAAGTATCGAGATGGATGGTTGAGATGAAGGGAAGTCTGAATGAGGAGATCAAAAACACAATCAAACTGGCTGCACGCAATTGGCAGAGTGTCAGGGTTACTGAAACTTGGTACTGAAGCTTATAAATTGCTTTTCACAGTGAAAAAAAATATTTTTCAGGAGATTAATACATACAAACATTTTCAGAACTTCTATTTCAATATGCAATTTTCAAAACTGAAACTGTGATGGATGATCACAAATACTTAAGTATCCTGCCATTTTGAATAGTGAATGCTAAACTACTGAATATTAAACTGGCTTGCTAGATCAGTATTTGTCACTATCTCTACTTATTATAATGATGAGATAAACACAACAGGCAGTGCAACTTCACAGCTGCATAAAAATGCAAGTAAAGCATTTCTACATGACACTGTGCAAAGGCTGAAATCCAGATGTTATTTTATTAAATGTAAAATAATTAGTAAGCATCTGCAGATAGAGTTTCTTCTTAAAACAGTATTCAGCTAAAGTAGTTTGGCCATGCCAATTCAGGTGCATGAAAATAGGCAAGCAAGTAAGTAAGCAGCTGTATGGCTTGAAAGCACATTTTATGCTAGCTGCAGTGTCCTGTGTGAACAATTTAATGAAGTTGCTATATGCACATCAGTTCTGAGTGATCATCAAACAGCATTGTTGTAATAAACATCCAGCCAATGCAATGTGAAGTCATGTGCCAATTTTAATTACAGCATGGAACAAAATGCATCAATATTCAATATATGCCAATGATGTAAAAGACTTATAGTGCTTATGTATTCGTACATTAGCTAGGGTAAGGGGCAGCGTCATACCTTCATTTGTGGTGCTGCTGCTGTCACACACTACAGCTGATGTACTGTACCTCCAAGGACCCTCAGTGACTGAGAAATAAGAGTACACAGGTTTGATGAAAGGCAAAGTACTATTTTCTGGCATTGAGCTACCTCAAGAGTTAGAATAAACTAAGGGTGAGAGGATGGGTATGCAGTAAACTTTGGCTCTGCTAGATAATGGAAGAAACAGAAGGAGAAACTGTTGCAAAAGAGGGTAAAATCCCATGAGTGGAGGAGCTCCTGGTCAGCCTCAGTAAGAAGCTAAGATCCCTTATAAGATCCTCCAAAGCTAGCTATGAAAACAAAATTGTCACTGATTCTAAGGACAACCACAAAGCATTCTATAGCTATGTCAAGAATCTCAATGGCAACACTCAGATCTGCTCTGAGTTACAACACAATGGCACGAAAGTTACAGAACCAACTGATACTGCCAGCATACCTCTCAACTGTCTCTGATTTTCAGGGACATCCCTGATTTTGGCTCAATTTTTAACTCTGCACATCATAATCCCTCCTAAAACTAGTAACTTTTGAAGGAAAGATGGTGAATTATACTTAATGAATAATGACAATAATTAAGAGAAATAGACTTCTTTTAATTTAGAAAATGTGTATTAATTCATATGCTCTGATTCTGTTAATGCTTCATGTTAATAGCACTAATATTTTAAAAGTGTCCCTGATTGTCCGTAATTTTTTCTGGATTTGTCCCTGATGCTGTTGAAATTTGTTCCTGATTGGTTGAGAGCTATGATTGCCAACATCTTGGCAGATAGGTTCAGTGCTAACTTTACCCCCCTCTCACTCTCGAAAGTTCCATATCTATACAGGAAGAATGCAGATGCCAATCACAACTATGCAGGTAAAAGCTACACTCTCTAAAGCCAAAAACACAGCATTCATGGGATCGGAACACATCCCAGGCTGCATTTTACACGAGCTTCAGAATGAACTGGCTCCCCACCTAAGCAACATGTTCAATCATAGTCTCACATCAGGCTTTGTGCACACTGAATGGCACACAGCACCAGTTATCCAACTCCACAAAGGGGGAGCCACCAATGATCCTGGGAACTATCGCCCTATTAGCCTGATGAGCCTGGTCTGTAAGGCCATGGAACGTATCATAATGGAACTCATAAACAAGGATATTGGTAACCTCCAAACTCTGTACCCCACCCAGTTTGGGTTTGTGAAAGGCAGATAATGCCTCCTGAACCTGATCGTCTTCTTTGAGGCAGTCAACAAAGCTGCAGATGAGGGTAAGGTGGTTCCACAGCCTATCTTGACCTCGCCAAGGCTTTCAACACCATTGCCCACTCTGGAATTATAGATAAACTCACTATGCTAGGTATAAATCCTTACGTCACAAGATGGGCTGCCAACTGGCTCACTGACAGAACCCACACTGTTAAAGTTGCAGCCGCAAACTCTGACTTCAAACCAGTGACAAGTTGAGTACCACAGGATTCAGTCCTGGGACCTCTCCTGTTTGATATCTACTCCTCTGAAGTACAGGCTAACACAGAAGACCTTCGGCTAATGAAGTCCGCAGATGACTGTAAACTAGGAGCCATAGTCAAGTCCCCAAATGATGTGGACATCCTATAGAAGGGCTTCACTGAGAGAGATGCCTGTTGTCAGAGCCATGGTCTGAAGCTCAATGCCAAAAAGTGCATTGTCATCCCCTTTGGTAAAAACTCTGTACCCATGAACTACCACATAGGTGGCAGTCTACTTAATGCTGAATGTGTGATAAGAGACCTTGGGACCCAGGCGGACAGTAGTCTCGCCTTTGATAATCACATCATCACAGTAGTCAGGAAATCCTTCTACATGACACACCTCATTGCAAAAGGGTTCTCATCCAGGAAAAAAGAGGTCATTGTTTCCCTCTACTCGACACTCATTAGACCCTTTATAGAGAACAATGCCCTTTTGCAATGTACCTCACAAGACATCTGCAGCAGCTGGAAAGGCCACAGAAGTACCTCACAAAGAGGATGACTGGCCTCAAACAGATGCCCTACACTGACTTTCTCAAAAAACTCCAGCTATACTCCGTAGCATATCGTCTACTCCAAGGTGATCTCTGCCTAACATATAAAGATATGTCAAAACCAGATCTGTTGGACATGCTGCACCTAAAGAAATCCCAATCCCTCCAAGCTACATGCTCTAGGGACCTAAATCTTGTCACCACAAGAAACAGGACATGCTGGAGGGATAGATTCCTGTCCCAGAGACTTCCCATACTCTGGAACAACCTACCCATCTATGTCATGCAAAGTTCCTCATTAGCCCTCTTCAAGAAAAATCTTGATGAGTGGATGGGAAATAGTAAATACACCCCAGGGATCACGTCTGTGGCTCTGCTCGACAGGGACACAGGAAAATAACTTTCTTGGGTGGCATAAGCCAGGGAACCTTGTTGGCTAGGCTGACTTAGGCCCTTGGGCCAATGGCCTAGTACCTACCTATGAGCCTATGTGTATTTCTTTCTTCCTATTTCAATTCATGCCTGTGTATTTGTGGTTTGGATAAGTTTGGAGATGTTTCAGTCGTTTACTGGTTCTCTGTGTTGATTCTTTTAACCATTCATTCTTTTCACTGCACATTTTTGATATCAATGTATTCTGATTCAGATTGCTTTAGTAGAACCATCAGCATAGGAAAAGTTAACTAAATGAACTGATAATCATATGTCAGTTATGGCTGCTTAAGCAGTCTGAAGATGCAATCTATACCTATAAAGACAAGTAAGTGGATTTTGGAACGGGACATAACTTATACGTTCTGGAACTTACTATCAGTAGTTTTTGGCTGTGTCATATAACCTAGTCACAAAATGGCATATTGTTATGGCTATATGCACTCCTTTTACATTTCACTGGAAGAATAGTTAAAGCCTGTTCAAAGAACAGAGGTGTACCATGATGTTAACAAAACTGAAGGCACAAAGAAAACCCTCTCTTTAATTAATGTAAACTAATTAATTAATTAATGGAATGGGATCAACAACATGTAAAATGTTGAGCAGTAGGGTGATGGATATAAAATGTTTTTGTAAATGCCAAAAAAAGACTTGTATTAGTTTAATGTTTACATCTCTTTATATCAATTCTTTGTGTTTTGTTAGTGATGACTCTACAAATTAACATTAACTCTCAGAACTGAAGTATTTATTTGCACCTAAGGTCATTAGGCAATATCACTACCTAATTGCTGTCCAGGTAGTCCCAGAAATGTAAAACAACCATTAACAATGCATTATAATTTGCATAGGTTATTTGCTGTTCATGGGGGAGTACTCTCATTGCTTCTTGTTATTGCCTGTACAGCACCCCATAGTATTATACTATTTCATAATTATTCTATCAAGACTGTTATAATGAACCTATGCAGCATCACCAAAAGATCTAAGCAAATTAAAATATTTTGAGTGGATGTCTAGTTCTAAGTTGTGAATTAACCATTTCTCTGCAGATACAGGTGCACCATAAGCCAATGTATTCACTGTGACATAATTCAGAATCAACTGGTTATGTGAAAGTGCATCTGTCAGCTAGTCTAAACGAAAAGCAGACACCTTATTTATGCCACTGACCAAAGCCTTTTAAGTAATGCTGAAAATATAGTACTGCACCATTCTATGGTCATATAAATTATTCTGTCATCACTTTTAAAAAAGAAAAAGGAAACTCAAGAATGCAAAGCTAGCAGCTGAAAAATATTCTATTTTCATTATATATTTGCAATATATTGATCTGACACAAAGAGCAGATGAAAGATACAATGTTTTCTTATCAGGCCAATGAGAAAATTATGTTTAGCTACTTGAAAACAGTCTAATATCTTAAAAACTATATGTGAGGGATATAATCCCTGTCATTTCATAACAGATATTAATACTTGTAATATTGGAGTCACAGTACGCAAAGCTTCTCTGTGTGGCTCACAGGAAGATGAAATTTCTAATTAAAGTGCTGGCACTTCATTTATGAGCAATGCAGGAAAAATGAACATAATCTTATTCTGTCATTTCTGATAAAAATATTTCTGTGTGAAGAATATGAAAATGTAATGGAAAAACATTAATAACTTGAGTAGGAATTTTATTGCTTGATATTACAGTGACACAGAGGCTGAATCCTCTTTAGTGGATTGCTTTATTTTGTATTACAGTTGCAATGAAGATATACACACATACATATGTATACATATAACCGTGTGTGTGTGTGTGTGTGTGTGTGTGTGTGTGTGTGTGTGTGTGTGTGTGAGTGTGTGTGTGTCTGTGTGTGTGTGTGTGTGTGTGTGTGTGTGTGTGTGTGTGTGTGTATATATACACATTTATCTATCAATATATATATACATATATATATATATATATATACACACACACACACACACACACACACACACACACACACACACACATATATATATATATATATATATATATATATATATATATATATATATATATATATATATATATATATATATATATATATATATATATATATATATATATATATATATATAAAACCAATTTGCGTGCCTGTCTACTTATAAATTGTTTATAACATCTTGTGTAGAAATGATTAACTGTAATGAGGATAGATTTACAAGATTTAGAAATCAGCATTCAAGCTATGCAGAGTTTCATGTGGGGCATTGCAATGAATGATTTAATTTTAATTTATTATATCACATTCTAAAACAATAAAAAACTAAGTTGGCAACTTTATCTAATATATTATTATTTTTTGCGGGTGGAATATAGCATACTTTAGTAAGTAAAATACCCACAAGGTTAATAGTAACAGGACATGGATTTCTGTTTCTCAACATAAATGTACTTAATATTATATTAATAGATTTGTTTTTTTTTCCCTTCACCAGCATGACCATTTATTATTGGAATCCAGTAAAACAGGAAAAACTGCAATAAATAAAGCTGGTTTGTAAAGTTATTATGCATTTATTTATATAGTTACTTATTTATTTACAGTCATTGTAAAAACCTCTGGCGACTCTTACTTTGACATTTTTTTTTTTAGCAAAGGTGCAGTTTTATACAGGAACAGTGTTTTACTGCATACTATCTGATAAAGGTGTTTCTGATAAATGTCTAACAGTCTACTGCATTAACTTAAAAACTTAATGAAAGACATGTAAAGCTATGTTAAACCCAGAGCTGTTGGACATGCTACACCTAAAGAAATCCCAATCTCTCCGAGCTACACACTCTAGGGACCTAAACATTGTCATTACAATAAACAAGACATGCTGGAGGGATATATTCCTGTCCCAGAGACTTCCTATACTCTGGAACAAGCTACCCATCTATGTCAAGCAAAGTTCTTCATTAGCACTCTTCAAGAAAAATCTTGATGAGTGGATGGGAAATAGGAAATACACCCGGGGATCACTTTTGTGGCTCTGCTCAACAGCAGCACAAGAAATTAACTTTCTTTGGTGGTGTAAGCCAGGGAACCTTGTTGGCTAGACTTACTTAGACCCTTGGGCCGATAGGCTAGTACCTATCTATGAACCTATTACAGGCAGCAGTTCAGCAGAAAATAAGTCACATCTCTTCAAATGATTAAACATTTTTACTTCAAGTGCATGCAGTTATGATTAAAACAATATGAAATAATATTTCTATGAAATAAATGTTTCTGTGAGGGGTGGGGTCATCCCCTCTTCTCCATATGGGCCTCTCTGAAACCCTGTAAAGGAATACAATCATAATGTCACATTTACGCTGATAAAGAGGAAATAATTGTTTTTCGTCTCAAAAAAGTCAAATATTTCCCTTGTCCCTATTTTCGTACATTTAGAGAAAAATATAATTTATAAACAGTGTAGTCAAATTTGTATGAATCCACTTGTGTTTTGGTATAATAAATATGTGTATCATGTAGGCACAGTAAGGATTTTCAGAGAAAAAACTCAAAAACAGTGACTGGAAAAAATATGTAGCATTTCCAAGATAAGTACAATATATTTGGAATATATGAGTGGAAATGCCTCCACAAGTCTTTGTATATTTAAAACAGTTGTATGAAATGTTGGTGGAAGTGGACAGATTTTGGGGATGTGATCAAAATCAAAAAGGAGACTGGAGAGGTATCTTCTGAGATTGCAATAAATTAGAGGACATCATGCCAGATCTATAAAATCTGTTACTGAAGATATATGGCAAGGGTGATAACTGTAAGAGATACAGTTTTATTTGAACTGGGTTGAGAAGCAACAGGTATGAATACACATCAAAGCATTAATAATATTAAGTGAAAAGAGCATACAGGAAGACAGAAAACAGGCCACAAGCCACGTTCTGACTAGGCCGTGGACATGATAGAAGAAATAAATGGAATAAAAAGGAAAGCAATTAGGTACAGGGAAGTAATATCCATGAGAAAAGAATGGCACCACTGGGATTCAGAACAAGGGGAGTAAAACTGGAAGGCAAAATTTCAATGTGGAGCAGACAAGGAGGAGAAGTTAGAAGTGAGAGATGGAAGAGTTAAAGGTAGTATGAAATCAAATATTGTAATATTCAGAAGTGTGTGTGTGAGTGTGAGTGTGTGTGTCTGTGTGTGTGTGTTTGTATAGATATAGGTGTGTGTGTGTGTGTGTGTGTGTGTGTGTGTGTGTGTGTGTGTGTGTGTGTGTGTGTGTGTGTGTGTGTGTGTGTGTGTGTGTGTGTGTGTGTGTGTGTGTTTGTGTGTGTGTTTGTATGTGTGTGTGTGTGTGTGTGTGTGTGTGTGTGTGTGTGTGTGTGTGTATGTATGTGTGTGTGTGTGTGTGTGTGTGTGTGTGTGTGTTTGTATAGATATAGGTGTGTGTGTGTGTGTGTGTGTGTGTGTGTGTGTGTGTGTATATATATATATATATATATATATATATATAGATATATATATTTATATGGATGATAGAAATGGTAAAAATCAAAATATGTCACCCCTGATAATAGGCTGTCTGATTTTAAATGTAAATGGAATTTGAGATGTAATAGCTACAAGAATAGTAATTAAAGAAATAGATAAGCTGCCAAAATGAAAAAAAAAGTACACAGGGAATGCCCGTAAATATAGAAATTTATTTGTGGAAATAAAACAGCTTTTAGTTAAAAAATAAATAACTCACTCCCTGTTCACAAGTTAGTACTTTTGTAGAATGGATAGTTGATTTAGGACAATCGAAGTACAAACTGATATATGATTCCTGCAGACCATATTATGTTGCAAATTATAATAAAAATTCAACATGTCATGGAAATGCAGTTTGCTTTACCATCGGTCACACAAAATATAAACAAAGCATGCAAAACCATTCATCTAATTTGAGTTATTACTAAATTAGGCCAAACTATATTAATTATGATTATGTTGCTGCATTTGTTAGCATATTATATCACCATCGTTGCAATACATTGTCGAATAATATACTTGCTGAAAGTTTTCTTATACCACAAATATTGAATGCAATCAATACAGAAAAGAAGAAATGAAAGGAAGAGTTATGTTGACCAATCAGCATCTCAGTTTTCTTTCTTTGTTATGGTGAGTTAGAAACATTGGAAGATAACTAAGTTAGTGCTGATTCATCATAGAGAATCGATTCTATCCGTTCATCAAAGTGGATGCCTTTGGGAATTTGGAGACCTTCAGCAAAAGTGAGAAAATTAGCCCCAAGTTAAAAATAATAAAAACAAACATGCAAGCAAACACATGGCTTTCCTGCACTAGAGTTAAAACTACTGAAATTAGTGGGCCAACATCAGAATTAATGAAGTTACTCCTGTTTACTGTGCTTACCTTTTATTAATGTACTGCAGCTAAATTAAGAAAAAGATGATTCCCATAAATAAAGTTGCATTGTGTCTATAAAGTAGTATTAGAGAAATCAGAATACAGCAGAATTAACAAAATTATCCAGCTTGCAACTCATGTAATGAAGTCTGAACAATAGTTAACCACCATGCAAATTAATAGAGATAGGGCCCTCGGCTGAATGAAGTAATGATGGTCTTCACGCGAGTGAAAAAGTGAAAGGACATATAGCAAGACATATTGGCCTAAATAAATTTTACAGGTTAAGACAACCCACTAGGAAAAATAAAATCAGTCAGCTTCAACACTCAGTAGCACAGACATAAGCTTTGTCTACTAATAGTCACAATATCAAAAGTGGACATAAAGAGTAAGACAACTTTACCAGAATTAGAAAAGCAGTTCAGTCAGAAAAGATATTTAATCACAGGGATTCAAGCAGGTTAATAAAATTACTGGACTTAATATACTTCATGAAATCAAGAAACTCAAACTTCTTAGCAGCTGCCATACAATGTATGCAAACATGGCTTGTATTCTTACAAATTAAATTTATGTTTTCAGTAAAACCATCAAAATACCTAAATAGTAAGAAGACAGCAGTAGTTCTAATGTATGTGTGTGTGTGTGTGTGTGTGTGTGTGTGTGTGTGTGTGTGTGTGTGTGTGTGTGTGTGTGTGTGTGTGTGTGTGTGTGTGTGTGTGTGTGTGTGTGTGTGTGTGTGTGTGTGTGTGTGTGTGTGTGTGTGTGTATATATATATATATATATATATATATATATATATATATATATACATTTATCTATCAATATATATATATATATATATATATATATATATATATATATATATATATATATATATATATATATATATACACACACACACACACACACACACACAGATATACATATGATCACACGCATATATATATATATATATATATATATATATATATATATATATATATATAAAACCAATTTGCATGCCTGTCTACTTTTAAATTGTTTATAACATCTTGTGTAGAAATGATTAACTGTAATGAGGATAGATTTACAAGATTTAGAAATAGGCATTCAGGCTATGCAGAGTTTCATATGGGGCATTGCAATGAATGATTTCATTTTAATTTATTATATCACATTCTAAAACAATAAAAAACTAAGTTGGCAACTTTATCTAATATATTATTATTTTTTGCGGGTGGAATATAGCATACTTTAGTAAGTAAAATACCCACAAGGTTAATAGTAACAGGACATGGATTTCTGTTTCTCAACATAAATGTACTTAATATTATATTAATAGATTTGTTTTTTTTTCCCTTCGCCAGCATGACCATTTATTATTAGAATC